>NC_063188.1:58623124-58759120 GCF_023159225.1 Perognathus longimembris pacificus
TTGCTGCTCAATGTGATGCAAGTCTCAAGCTTCAATGCTTACTGTCCCTGGGAGCCCAAACTGTGTGCTGATGGGGCAAGTAGTAACATGCATAACCCATAAGCTATGAGGCTCCCACGATTAGCAGTTTTTTCTAGTATACAAAGAAGGGAAGCTTTTATTGTAAAAGCAGTCCAGAAGCAGGAAACCAAACCTTTTACAAGAGACTCTGGCTAGTTTTTCTTGACCTGAGTATTGCTGGAGATCAGGCTAACAGCTTTAAGTATGTGAGAAAATGCTTGATTACTGAGCCATACCTCTATTTCTGTAGGACCTCAACCCAACTTACTACATTGTTCTGCCTGAACATTGAGAATATTCCTACTGAAAGACTACAAGTGATTAAAACGTCCAATCAGTGACTTGGCTTCTTGTGCACAAATTCCAATAGAGAAACACAAGACATATGGAGAAACAAAAAATCAAGTAACACTATGCTTCTAAAACTCAAAAACTCCATAGTAACTGGTAATAATCACAATGAAGTGGATAAAGTCTCAAAAAATGAATTTTTGAAATGACTATAAAAATGGACAGTGAAAATTAAAGAGGACACAAATAAGTGACTAGATGAATTCCCTGGACAAAGAGCTAAAATAATGAAGACTACAGGACACGAAAGGTGAATCCAATACAATAATTTTTTTCTAAAAAAAATTTAAACTCTAGGGCTGGGAATATGGCCTAGTGGCAAGAGTGCTTGCCTCCCTTGTATACATGAAGCCCTGGGTTCCATTCCTCAGCACCACATATATAGACACTGGCCAGAAGTGGCGCTGTGGCTTAAGTGGCAGAGTGCTAGCCTTGAGCAAAAAGAAGCCAGGGACAGTGCTCAGGCCCCAAGTTCAAGGCCCCCGACTGGCAAAAAAAAAAAAAAAAAAAAAAAAAAGAAAAAAATTGAAACTCTAGAAGTGAAAAGCACAAATATTAAAAACTCAGTTGAAAGCTTTCCTGAAAACAGAATATCAAGGCCAAAATATAAGATTAATGTATTAGAACAGTGAAATAAAGAAACAAAAATAAATAAAAGCTAAACATACAAAACTCTTGGAATACTCTTGGCAGAAAACCTAGGAATAATGAGTATAAATGAAGGAGAAGTACAAGCTACAGGGTTCAGAAACATTTTAGACCAGTGAGAGCCAGGCCTAGTGTGGTTCTGGCCTGCACACCTGGTGGTGCCAAGCCGGGTTCCAGCCTGCCTCTCTCGAGATCTGGGCCTAGCTCATTTTCTGGCTTGCATGCCCATGAAAGCAGGGCCTACTTCCGGCCTGCTACCCTCGAGGGCAGGGCCTAGCCTGGTTCTGGCCTATAGCTCACAAGTTCTAGGCCTACCTTTTCCCACCTTGTGCACCCTGCAGGCCGGGTCCTGGTTCCAGCCTGCAGGTTCGTGAGGGCAGTTTCCTCCTGGCCTACTACCTGCGAGGGCGGGACCAGATTCCCGCCTATGACCCGTGAGGGCCAGGCCTAGTGTGGTTCCGGCCTGCCCACCTGGCAGAGCCAAACCAGGTTCCAGCCTATCTATCTCTCGCGAGATCTGGGCCTAGCTTATTTTCTGGCTTGCATGCCCGTGAGGGCAGGGGCCTACTTCCGGCCTGCCACCCTCAAGGTCAGGGCCTAGCCTGGTTCCAGCCTGCATGCCCATTAGGGTTTGGCTTAGGCTGATTCTGGCCTAGAGGTCACAAGTTCTGGGCCTAACTTGTTCCACCTTGTGCACCCGGCAGACCAGAGCCTAGTTCCCATCTGCCTGCCCACAAGGGCAGGTTTTGCTTCCATCCTACTACCCGCCAGGCCGGGCAGGATTCTGGCCCATCACCTGTGAGGGCCATGCCTCGCCTGCAGGTTCGTGAGGGCAGTTTCCTCCTGGCCTACTACCTGCGAGGGCGGGACCAGATTC
This sequence comes from Perognathus longimembris pacificus, assembly GCF_023159225.1. Taxonomy (NCBI): domain Eukaryota; kingdom Metazoa; phylum Chordata; class Mammalia; order Rodentia; family Heteromyidae; genus Perognathus; species Perognathus longimembris. Next base: position 58,625,061 of record NC_063188.1, read on the forward strand.
CCGCCTCTGACCCGTGAGGGCCAGGCCTAGTGTGGTTCCGGCCTGCCCACCTGGCAGAGCCAAACCAGGTTCCAGCCTATCTATCTCTCGCGAGATCTGGGCCTAGCTTATTTTCTGGCTTGCATGCCCGTGAGGGCAGGGGCCAACTTCCGGCCTACCACCCTGGAGGGCAGGGCCTAGCCTGGTTCCAGCGTTCAAACCCATGGGGGCTGGGCTTAGCTTAGCTCTGGCCTACAGGTCACGAGGTCTAGGCCTAGCCTTTTCCACCTTGTGTACCCTGCAGACCGGAGCCTAGTTATGGCTTGCATACCCGTGAGGGCCAGGCCTAGTGTGGTTCCAGCATGCACACCTGGCGGGGCCAAGCTGGGTTCCCAGCCTATCACTCGTGAGGTCTGGGCCTAGCTCATTTTCTGGTTTGCATGTCCGGGAGGGCGGGACCTACTTCCGGCCTGCCACCCTCGAGGGCAGGGTCTAGCCTGGTTCCGGTGTGCGTGCCCACCAGAGTTGAGCCGGGTTCCGGTCTGCTCGACCGCGAGAGTTGAGCCAGGTTCCGGTCTGCTCGCCCGCGAGAGTTGAGCCGGGTTCCGGTCTGCTCGCCCGCGAGAGTTGAGTCTGGTTCCGGTTTGCACGCGGGCGGGAATTCAACCTGTTTCCAGCTTTTACACCAGCAAGGGCCACTGTGAGTCTGACCTGGATTTACGCGCCCACGGGTGAGCACAGCCTGAGAGGAGCCGGAGGCCCCTTGAGGCCTGAATTGGAGTGGCCAGCTTGAGCTGTGTGTTTGCCGTGGTGCGGTTGTGTGGCTCCGAAGCCAGTCTGCCAGTGCCCCCGCTCCTCTGCCCGCGCTCGAGCCCACACTGCTTCAGGCCGTGCTGCAAAATGGCCGCCACCAACTCCGTTTCCAACTTATTGCAGATGCTTAAGAAGGAAGCCTCATGTGGCATCTGCCTCGATTACCTCAATGACCCGGTGTCCATTGGCTGTGGGCACAGCTTCTGCCGAGAGTGCGTGACTGCCCTGTGGAAGACCATGAAAGACTCTCACGAGGGGGAGGACAAGCATTCACGGAAGTTCTCCTGCCCCCTGTGCAAAAAGACCTTTAAACACCATAACTTCCGTACTGACTGGCAGCTCCGTAACATGGTCCCAGTAGTCCGCCAGATATGTGAAGCCTCTCCTCCGTTTAGCTGGGAGTACGAAGGAGAGCCGGCTGCCGAGGCAGTAAACGAGCTCTCTTGCCTGCTGTGTCAATTTTGCAACCTCAAAGATGGTGCCAGTGGAAAAGGTGGTGCAAAAGAAGAAAAGCAGTGAGTACTTCGACAAGTGCTGAGGTGATACATTCTGAGCATTGGTACAACTATTAGAGTAAATGAAGAAACTTGTGCAGTTTAACTCTAAATGAATGACTATGTCAAAGTTCGGATTTAAAGAACATCAGTTTACCCTTGGTTGCATTTAGTTGAAGTTAATCTACTGACAAACTTCTTATGTTCAAAATCTGGTTTTCCTAAGTGTTTATGTTGTTTTCACAGGCTTCTTGACCATTAAGACATTTTGGGCGGTGGAAGGCATATTTTGAGACAAAGTTTCTCTGTAACCCATGCTGTCTTAGAATTTATAGCAATCATTCTGTCATAGCTTCCCAAGTGCTGGGATTGCAAGTGTCAACTGCTATGCCTGGATTAAAGACTTTATGAAGATGAATCAAACAAATTGACCTGGGGACAATTTTACAGACATCTTATGTTGATGGTGCTTACAGCAATGCCGTTTTAGACTTGGAATTTTGGCTAAGCTTGAAGAAAATTGGTGATGTTCAATCAAGGTGTATATTGCAGCAGTTACCACCAAGCACCAACTTCCATGGACTATGCCATCATCTACTTAGAAACCTTCAGTTTTGCTGTCAACATAACCCCTTGTGAACAATGGCGCATTTTGTCCCAGTTTGCTTTTCAAGATCCGAATGCCATTCAATGTTTTCTGTCACATACTGTTGCTTCCTGATTGCCAGAGTACTGCATTCAGTACTACAACATTGGAACACTGGTGAGAAGGGTTTGTACTGTAAAGATATAAAAATTAGTTGGGCATTCCTGTGTCTCATGTGCGTAATCCTAGCTAGTCAGGAGGCTGAGATTTGAGTGTTGCTTTTCAAAGCCATCCTGGGCAGGAAAGTCTGCAAGACTCTTACCAGTTAACCACCAGGAATCTGGAAGTGGCTTTGTGACTCAAAGTGGTAAGGTGCTAGCTTTGAGTGAAAAAACCCGGAGACAGCACCAGGCCCTGGGTTAAAATCCTACAACTGGCAAAAATAAGGTTTTCAGCAGACCTGGAATTTAAAATACATTGACCCTGAAATGTTGGTGGGCAAATATCAACATCATTGCTTATCAAGTAAAACTTACAAAAAGTATATATATGTACATATATAAGCAAACTCATGATAAGAGCAAATCTTTTTGATTAGGGACTAAATTCATAAGTGTTTCAAGAGAAAAAAACGCAATGTTCATAACTTTGTGTGATGTGTTTTGACCTTGTCCTTGAAACCTATATGTGACAGTTTGGCACTAAAATGGGTTTCACAATTACATTTAGTCCTCACTGTAAGAATTCAAGAGGAGTGTGTGTTTCGACTGGAAACTTCCACATGAATATTTCAAAGAAACTAAAGTGTAAAATGTAAATAGAGGAGAAGGGTTTATTGGTTTCGTTCTGTTTTTTCTTGGTAATTAAAATCTTTTTTCTTTGGGTTATCTTAACTGCAATAAAACAATGTAAACATAGAGAAAGCACTTTGTGTTTTGTTATATCTGCTGTATCACTCAGGAAAGTAAAGTTTAGGCCTAACAGTGACATGGTTTTATAATCTGAATACATTTTTCTTTCTAAAATAAAAATATTTTACAAAGTAATAGCAGAAAAGTTCCTAAATATTGGAGATGAAGCAACCTTTCAGGTACAGAAGGTATTTAGAACACTGAACAGACCAGCTCAAAAAAGAATAATGAAAAATGGCTTAAGCTGAAAACACTCACCTTTTCCCCTGTCAGCCATATCTTAAAACTCTCCTGTCGGACTTCCAGGAAGATGGTGGAGTAGCATCAGGGATATACCCTCGTCTCTGATCATAGATTTAGGGTCCTAGTACACATTTCAGCTCAAGAGCGTATCTATAAACAGACAGACACATTCTAGCAAAGAAGAATTTATACCGTGGGTGTGCACAGTCAGAAACTAACAAAAGGCACTGCAGTGAAGTGAGTCTTGCTGCATTAAAATTAAAACAATTGATCTCCACCAAACCAGCACTACAGAAGTTACTTAAAGATGTCCTATATAAAGAAAATCAACAATAACATGATATTAGCAGAGAAAATGCTCCTTACCAGAGAACCAGATAAATATAGTAAGGATACAGGAGGCACAGCCCCTAAGAAGATGGATAACATGGCAGGAGTTACCAGACACTTCTCAGTCCCAACTCAATATTAATGGACTTAGGCTTCCAATTAAAAGATATAGAATGACTAGCTGGATAAAAAAACCAAGACCTGTCCCATCTGTTGTCTACAACAGACACATCTTGCGGACAAAAGCAGACGCATTCTCAAAGTAACAGGTTGGAATAAAATCTTTCAAGCAAATAGTCCCCATAAATAGGCTGATGTAGCAATTCTAGTATCAGATTAAATAGACTTCAAATTAAAATTGTTAAGAAGAGACAGAGAGATATTATATACTAACAAAGGGAACTCTTGACAGGAGACTGACAATTCTAAATATATTGGTATGCCTAGATTTACGGTCCCCAAAGACCACCAAGTTGCTTATTCCGATGCAAACGCATGAGAGTCTTTATTGCAAGCTTAGCCTGGACTCTCAACTGTCACTGATACAGCAGATCTGGATTGAGAGCCCCAACCCTCAGGGGCAGGGTATTTCTAACTTGGCAGATACTTGACTGGATGGCATTTAGCAAGCAAGTCTTGTCCTATTTCTATTGGCTATCTACCCTTTCGGTTATCTGTTTTGGCTTTGATAACTGGAATTGGCCTTGGTATCAGGAACTGACAGCAGGTGGTCACGTAGCACTGATGCAGGGGGGTTAATGCAGGGGGTAGAGCAAGTCACAAATGGGTTAAGCAAGCCATTTACAGAAGCAGAATTCTACAGTCAGGCTGACCTAGTACCAACTTTATTTTAACAATTGCCACCATGTTTTCCCATTACCACTAATCAAGCATGAGCAGGCTAAAACAATCCAGTACTCAATCATAAATAAACCAACCCAACAGTTACCATGGCATTTCTACTACTACTATTATGGTTATTTCTATAGTCTATGAATATAATCATTTTTTACTGTCCATTACCATGGTTGCTTCCTAGGTACAGAGGGGAACAAGGGCTCCCTATATTTTTAAATATCAAACTACAAGGAACTAGTCCTCTAGCATGGAGTCATCACCACAGTTTAGAAGCTGTTGTAATTTTTGTGGGACACACCTGGATCAGAAAGAGGAAGTCAACTAGCTGGCCCCGCCTGTTTCTCAGTCCTGGGGCCACGTGTGGCTAAGATGGCGCCTGACGCTGAACCCAGAGGTGGTTCTGTGGGCTGTGACGAAAAATCTGGCCGCCTCTAGGATTGGTCCCTGGCTCTTTTGCCCTTACGGACAGCTCGTGCCTCCCCTTGCAGTCCCCTTACATACACCCCTCCCCTTCCTGCCGATCTGATTGGCTCCTGTACCTTATATTACTTACACGTGTTCCCCTCAATAAACGAGATCTTGCGCTGACTTGTCTCCCAGACGTGTCTGATTGTCCTCCTGTGAGGGAGGGCTGGGTGCGGGCGGTCTTTTGGCCCTTTCCTTTCTTGGCTCATCTGGTCAGGGCGTGCCTTCCCCATCTCTCCCGCAGGTCAGGGGAGCCCGGGGGTGGGGGGAGGGTGGCGGCTAAAATCCCCGACAAATTTTAACACTAAAACTTATATTTTGTCTCTCAGGTTCTCAGCTTAGCCCTTACAATATATGCACCAAATGCTGGAGGAGGACCCAGCTTCATCAAATACTAATTGACCTTAAAACACTCAAATATCCAAACACATTGATTGTTGGCGACTTCAACATATCATTGTCACCTCTGGATACATCATCCAGGCAAAAATTCAGCAAGAAACCTCAGAACTAAATAATTGCATTGACCAAGTAGACTTAAAAGACATCTATAGAACATTTCTCTCAGCAGCATCAGCATATATATTCATCAGTCCATGGAACATTCTCCAAAATAGATCATATTTTAGGTCAAAGCATATTTGTACAAATTCAAAAAAGTTGAAATTATTCCTTGCATCCTGTCAGATCACAATGGAATAAATAGAGCTCAACGGCAAAAGCTATCACAGAAAATTCTCTCATGGAAACTGAACAATACATTGCTGAATGATCAGTGGGTCATTGAAGAGATGGAATTTAATAAAAACGAACACACAAAAGAACAGCTCCTTCCAGGTGTTGGTAGCGCATGCCTATAATTCTAGCTACTCAGGAGGCTGACATCTGAGGATTGTGGTTCAAAGCCAGCCTGAGCAGGAAAGTCCACGAGACTAATCTCCAGCAAACTGGAAATGGCTCTATGGCTCACAGTGGTGGAGTACTAGCCTTGAGCATAAAGAGCTCAGGGACAGTGCCCAAGCCCCATGACTGGGAAAAACAAAAACAAAAACAACTTCACAGGGACACAGCAAAGTCAGTATCCAGAGGAAAATATATAGCTCCCAGTGCCTACATCAACAAATTGAAGAAATCTCAATTCAATACTTTAATGATGTACCTCAAACTCCTTGAAAAACAGGAACAAGGAAAACCTCAAACCAGTAGATGGAAACAAATATTAAAAATTAAGCCAGAAATAAGCTAATTAGAGAGTTAAAAAGTAGGATTAACAAAAGAGTTGGTTCTTTGTTAAAAAAAAGTAACAAAATTGACAGACCCTTAGCAAATCTGACAAAAAGATGAAGAGAACACACTCATTAATAAAATTAGAGTTGAAAATGGGAACATCACAACAGAAATAAGCACAATTCACAATATTATAAAGTAACACTCTGCAAATCTTCATGCCAAAAAGTTGGAGAATCTGGGAGAAATGGAAGCATTCCTAGAGAACATTGTTATACTCAAACTCATCCATGAAATTCAGACCAATTAAATAGACCTATAACAGGTAATAAAACTGAATTGGCAATAAAACACATCAAAGAAAACTTACTCCAATACTCCTCAAACTCTTCAATGAAATAGAAAGGGAACGATCACTACCAAACTCATTCTATGAAATTACAATAAAACTCATCCCCAAACCAGATGGGACCCATAAAAGAAAGAACTACCCACCCAGCTCTGATGAAAATTGATGCCAAACTTCTTAATAACGTTTTGGCCAAGGGCTGGGAATATGGCCTAGTGGCAAGAGTGCTTGCCTCGTATATGAAGCCCTGGGTTACATTCCTCAGCACCACATATATAGAAAATGGCCAGAAGTGGCGTTATGGCTCAAGTGGCAGAGTGCTAGCCGTGAGCAAAAAGAATCCAGGGACAGTGCTCAGGACAGTGCTCAGTTCAAGGCCCAGGATTGGCAAAAAAAATGTTCTGGCCAAATGAATTAAACAACTAACCAAGAAAAACACATGCTTTGATCAAAGGAGATTCATTCCAGGGATGTAACACTGGTTCAATATAGGTAGGTCAATAAATGTAATTCAACACATCAATAGAAGCAAGGACAAGACCACATGATCACCATTGAGGTGATCATGATGCAGAAAAAGCATTTGACAAGACTCAACATTCCATGGTAAATGCTCTGGAGAAGCTAGGAATCCATGGAATAATCAATATAATATAATATAATATAGGCTATATATGACAAACCTACAGCCAGCATTATACTTAATGGTGAAATATAAAACTATTTCCTCTAAAATCAAGAATAAGACAAGGATGTCCACTCTCTACTCCTCTTCAACATAGTACTGGAATTCCTAGGAAGGGCAATAATGCAAGAGGAAAACATAAAGAGGATCCAAATAGGGAAAGAAGTAAAACTTTCCATTTTCAGATGAAATGATCCTGTATGTAAAGAATCCTATAGATGCCTCCCCAAGTTACCTGAGCTGATCCAAAACTTTGGCAAAGTAGCAGGGTGTAAAATTAACCCACAAAAATCAATAGCTTTTCTTTATGCCAACAATGAGAAGAGCAAGGCTGAAACCAGGAAAGCAACTCCTTTTGTCATAACCTCAAAAAAAATGCCTAGGAATTAACTAAAGATGTGACAGACCTCTATGAAGAAAAAGTTAAAAACCTGTAAAAGGAAATTAAAGCAGATTTAAGGAAATGGGAAAACCTTCCATGGGAAGATTAACATCGTGAAAATGGCAATACTCCACACAGCTATCTACAAACTCAATGCAATACCCATCAAAATCCAAACACATTCTTCAATGATAGGGAAGAAGCAATCCAAAAATTCATATGAAATAATAAAGACCCTGAATAGCAAAAATAATCCTTAGCAAGAATGCTGCTGGAAGAATACCAGTGACAAACTTCAAACTCTATTACAAAGCCATAGTAATAAAAACGACTTGGTACTGGCATAACAGGCCCGAGGACAAACAGAACAGAACAGAAGACTCACTAATGAACCCACAAACATATAGCCACCTATTATTTGATAAGAGAGCAAAAAACACAGCTTAGAAAAAAGTCTCTTCAACAAATGGTGCCAGTAAAATTGGCTATATTCAGAAAACTGAAGCTAGATCCTTATATATCATCCTGTACTAGAATCAATTTTAAATGGATCAAAGACTTCAATGTAAGGTCAGACACTGTGCAAATATTACAGAAAAAGGATAAGGGAAAAACTAGGGCTTCTTTTTTTTTGTTGTTGTTGCTATTGTGTTGTTTCTTTTTTTTTGCCAGTCCTGGGCCTTGAACTGAGGGCCTGAGCACTGTCCCTGGCATCTTTTTGCTCAAGGCTAGCACTCTGCCACTTGAGCCACAGCGCCACTTCTGGCCGTTTTCTATATATGTGGGTGCTGGGGAAATTGAACCCAGGGCTTCATGAATATGAGGCAAGCACTCTTGCCACTAGGCCATATTCCCAGCCCCCAGCCCCAGGTCAAAACTTCTTAAAGATCTAGAACCAAAACAAATGAAAGAAAGGCTGGATAAATGGGAATGCATTAAACTGAAGAGTTTCTGTATGGCAAAGGACTTTGCTAACAAGATAAATAGAAAGCCCATAGAATGGGAGAAGATTTTTTTGTTTTTACCAGCTATGCATCAAGAGATCTGAGGATTGTGGTTTGAAGCCACCCGGGGCAGAAAAGTCCATGAGACTCGTATCTCCAATTAACCACTAAAATTCCCCCCAAAAGCTGAAAGTGGAGTTGTGGCTCAAGTGGTAGAGTGCTAGCCTTGAGTACAAAAGCTTAGGGGACACACTCAGGCTCTGATTTCATACCCCAGGACTGGCATTAAAGAAAAAAGAGAGAAATCTTCCATGTAAACTGTGACATCCAGAACATGATGCCTCCCCCCCCCCCCGACCCTTAAAAGGCTCCATTTGGGTTGGGGAAATTCCAGAAATAAGAGACTTGGAGTAAATTAGGGAATTGAATACCAGGTTACTAGAATTTGGTGGCTAGGAGTAAAACTCAGAAGAGTGCAAAAACCTGGAATGTGGTCTTGTCTTAGATCCAAAAAGGAGAACCTGGGACGTGTTCTAGTCAGTATTACCTTGCTTACCAGAATTATAATCATCTGTGATCATTAACTGTCAATTCTGCTTCTATATGTCTATTTGTTTGCTTTGTCTAACTTCCTCGACCACCTGCGTGTGGTTTTTGCCTTTAAAAACCCAGGCCTACTGAAGCTCAGGGCTGCACTTTGCTCCCCTAATGGTGGAGTGCAGACACTGTGTGGATAATAAAATCCTAGCCTGATTAACTGAGTGTCTTGGAGTCTCCTTTGAATTCAGGATAAAACACCCCCAGTCTGGCTGTGGGTTACAGTCCCACCTTGGTGAGTGGGATACAACAAAAACCAAAATTAACTAAGCTAATGTTGATAGGGGTCATTTCCAGAAGAGGAACATAAACACAACCATGAAATTATAGGAAAGAATAAACACTAGGTGAGTCAATGATTAGCAAATACGAAGCAAAATAATTGAGTGTTAATGCTCTCACTTCCCCAGTCAAAAGAGACAGACTGATGTATTAGGGTTTAAAAACGCAGGCTTAGAGTGAAAGGATGGAAAAAGGCATTCTAAGAAAATGGAGCCCCCCCCCACAAAAGGTAGCAATACCCATATCTGATAAAATACACTTCAAACCCACAATTAGAAGAAAAAAAGGAAGTCAATTCCAATTGATAAAACAACCAGGAGGATATAACAATTATATCAGTACCCTCAGTTTTATAAAGCCAACACTCCTGGACATAAGAAAACAGAGCCCAATATAATAGTAAATGACTTTTATCCCATTTTCAACAGCCAATAGTTCATCCAGACCAAAAAAAAAAAAAGAAAAAACATCAACAGGAAAATAATAGACATTCATCTCAGCAATTCATGGAATTTTGTCCAAAATAGATCATATCTTAGGATCTTAAGCAATTATTAATATAAGATAATCAATTTCCTGTATTGTATCAGACCACAGTGGAAAAAACTAGAAATCAATAAAAAGAAACCTCAGAAAATACCCAACCACATGAAAACTAAACAATTCACTCGTGATCAATCAGTGGGTCATCAACAAAGTAAGAATAAGCACTAGGAAAAAAAAGAATCCTAGCATTAAATGAAAAATAAAAAAATACAGTGTCAGGCAGAGATTTGTGGTCCTGATTTTGGTGGTCTTTTCTTCTGGCCAGCAACATCGGTAGCTGATTATAGCAACATGGGGCCACAAGTACATCTCAATACCAGGCAATATGTAATATTTATGGGTCTAGTTCATACTCAGTGCTGGGCTGGTCTTGGTGGTCAGTAGTGCCAGGAGTTGTCTGAAGATATGGTCATCAGAATTGTGATTGAATGCTCAAAAGAGAGATTCTGTCCAGAAGTAGGCAAAATTGTGCAATGTTTGACGACAGGTTGGTTATGATAGTCAAAGTATCTGCATTTAAACCAGATCTGGGCAGAGGTTTGCAGAGACAGAGTACCCTTCATCCGCACGCAAGTGCCTCTGGAATAGCCCTGGTGGCAGGCTGAGACACAGGGTCCAAGACTAGCATCTGACTAGCATCACCTGTGCCTAGTTGCAGTAGTCTTAGGTTGTGAGTTTACCTCATCAAGACAAACCCTAATTAGCAGTGTGGAATCTGGTTCTACCCAGTGCTTTACTGGGCTGATAATTATGACAGCTTTTAATTAAAAAAATTAAATTGTTATTATAAAGGTGATGCACAGAGGGGTTATCATTACATAAGTCAGTTAATGAGTACATTTCTTTTTAGACAGTGTCACCCCTTCCCTCACTTTCTCCCTCCTGCCCCCACCCACAAGTTGTATAGTGCATTTTCCACACAGTGTCAAGTGAGTACCACTGCTGCATTTGTTCAGCCTTTGTTCCTCCATTTCTGTGCTTCCCCATTACCCTCTCCAAAACAGATAAATGAACAAACAAGACTAAAAGAAAACAAAAGCAGCAACAAAGACAAAAACCACTTGCTTCCATTTTCTGGAGTTCATTTGGATAAATATTATTTTATATGATCAGATGCTTATAGGCATTACTCATTTGATGACACAAGGTTTTAAAATTATCTTTTTTTTTTTGCCAGTCCTAGGGCTTGAACTCAGGGCCTGGGCACTGTCCCTGAGCTTCTTTTTGCTCAAGGCTAGCACTCTACCACTTGAGCCACAGCGATACTTCCTCCAGCTTTTTCTATTTATGTGGTAGTGAGGAATGGGGCCCAGGGCTTCATGCATGCTAGGCAAGCACTCTACCACTAAGCCACATTCCCAGCTCTAGAATTGTTAAGTAGTTGTACAAAGGCATTGTCAGTCAACAAAGCAGCTCATGAATACAATGTTTCTTGATCAGTGCCACCTCTTTCATTCTGCTCCCTCATCCATCCAAACCTCACCTCTTCCCTCCATTCTTTTTTTTTTTTTTGCCAGTCCTGGGCCTTGAACTCAGGGCCTGAGCACTGTCCCTGGCTTCCTTTTGCTCAAGGCTAGCACTCTACCACTTGAGCCACAGCGCCACTTCTGGCCGTTTATATATGTGGTGCTGAGGAATCGAACCTAGGGTTTCATGTATAGGAGGCAAGCACTCTTGCCACTAGGCCGTATTCCCAGCCCCTTCCCTCCATTATTTTTTTCCATTCTGGTCCTGGGGCTTGAACTCCTTCGGGCCTGGGCACTGTCCCTGTGCTTTGACTGAAGGCTAGCACTCTACCACTTCCTCAATTTTCTTAATTTTGTGGGATATGTGTTGAATTTTCACTGTATTTTTCCCACCTTCCTCTCTTCATTCATGTACCCTCCTCCACTTGATCTCAACCCCCTTTCTGTGGTAATTCTGCCTAGTGCAAGGAAGTAAACAGTCAAGAGTTTGAGGCATTTTGACATACATTAGCCTGAGAGAGGTTTGTGTAGATGGATTAAACATTTTTTTTTGTCTGTTGTGGGGCTTGAACTCTGGGCCTGGGCACTGTCTCTGAGCTCTTCAACTCAAGGCTAGCACTCTACTATGTGAGCCACAGCGCCACTTCTGGATTTTTGGTGGCCCGGGCTGGCTTTGAATCATGGTCCTCAGATCTCAGCCTCCTGAGTAGTTAGGATTACTGGCAGGAGCCACTGGCACCGGCGATTATACTTTAAAGTTACTTTCCCAATGTACATTGAACAATACATCAACTGCAGAATTGTGAAAAAATCTGGGCTTATTTCATTCTGTGGTACTAAAATGCGACTATATAGAGCAGACTCATGGTAAAAATGGTATTTTGCTGCCATCTAGTGTTGAGATAGAAGAAATGATTATAAGCTTAAAGAAAACTGAATTTCTTGAAAAGACGGACAAACAAACCCAAGTTGCAGAGACTGAAATAAATATCTAGCCATTGAATGTACAGATGATACAGCATTCTGATAACCTTTAAGAAATGTAGACCCTTACTCAGGAGGCTGACAGCTGAGGATCTAGGTTCAGCCCACCCAGGCAGGAAAGTCCTTGAGACTGACTCTCTGTCTCTGTCTCTCTCCCTCCCCCCCCCCCCCCCCAACATCCTGGTACTTGAATGCCCTTGGAAAGTCTAATGGACTTTCCAGCAAAAAGAAAAGAAAAAACAAGAAATGTAGATCCCCATCTCTGAAAACACCCAGAGCTTTTGGGCAGCTATGACCGCAACACATGATCAAAATAATGCATCAAAGCACTACACGGTGTGCTGCTTGAAAAATGCATTAAGCTAAACTTAAAATGTGACACAAGATGTAATAGCAGAATAGATCCTAGAGAAGAAGGGACCTATGAGGTCAAAGATATTTAAAAATAAAGAGGACAAAGAAGATACAAGAAGGAAAAAGAATAAAGTAAGAGGGGAAATATGCTGGTTCATATCCAAAGTTACTAATCTAATATTTAGTAGTTAATAATTCAGAATTCTAGAAACGTCCATGATCCCTTCACTAACTCAGGGACCAAGCCTGTTTTTTGGTTTGGTTTTTTTTTTTGCTTTTGTTTTTTTGCCAGTCCTGGGGCTTGAACTTGGGGCCTGAGAACTGTCCCTGGCTTCTTTTTGCTCAAGGCTAGCACTCTACCACTTGAGCCATAGCACCACTTCTGGCTTTTTCTATACATGTGGTGCTGAGGAATCGAACCCAGGGCTTCATGTACACAAGGCAAGCACTCTACCACTAAGCCATATTCCCAGCCCCGAGCCTGTTTTTTTATTTGAGATGGGGTCATGCTATGTAGCTCCGGCTGGCCTCAAACTCACTATCTTCCGGCCTTAGCCTCCTGTTTTTGGAATTTTTTTTGTTGTTGTTGTTTTGTGCAAGTCCTGGGCCTTGGACTCAGGGCCTGAGCACTGTCCCTGGCTTCTCTTTGCTCAAGGCTAGCACTCTGCCACTTGAGCCACAGCGCCTCTTCTGGCCGTTCGGCCTTAACCTCTTGATTTGCTGGCATAACAGGCATGAGTCACCAGCCATTGCTTCTATCTTCTTTAGTAACAGTGATTTTCTTCCAGCAAGCTTGTTCATTCCTGTAAGTTTACGCTTATTCCCCTTCTGCTCTCAGTTCTCAATAATGTGTGTGTATGTGTATAGTGCCAGTCCTGAACTCATGGCCTGGGCACTTTCCTTGAGCTTTTTTGCTCAAATCTAATGCTCTAGCACTTGAACCACAGCTCCACTTCTGGCTTTTTGGTGGTTGATTGGATATAAGAGTCTCACAGATTTTCCTGCCTGGCCAGGCTTTGAACCATGATCTCAGCCTCCCAAGCAGCCAGGATCCCAGGAGTGAGCCAGTTTTTTTAAAGATAAATTCTGAAGTAACAAATGTAGTTGGGAAAGAATGTGTTAGAATTTTTCACATAGAAACGCAAAGATTTCAAAACAAGCTGCATTCATTCAACTCCATAAGTAGTTTTATTGTGACACATACATGACTTTTGATTGTTTTTTAATTACTCAGGGTGAGCAACACTGTTCAATTTTCAAAACACTTAAGATTTAACAGAAATGGTACATTCCAGATTAGTTCACAAATCTGACTACTTTATATACTGACACTGATTTCCTTTGAGGTATATGGAAGAGATGAAGCCATTCATTATCTTTAGGTTGTTTTGTTTGGGGGCAGGGAGGTACTGGTATCAGAAATCTTAATGCTTGTTAGCCAACACTACATCTTTTGAGCCTCAGTTCACGCAATTATCTCTAAAAACCAATTTGTCACAATTTCACTTATGGAGCTAAGCAGATGTTGAGCTTGCATTTTCTTATTCTCCTTCGGTAGTGGTCTTGGTGGTAGAAACTGAAAGAAAGACTCTTAGTTACTTTCTCCTTTCTACTTTCCAGTAATGCACTCCCACCCCCACCTGTAGAAATGGGTACTACGGAGTCGTGCTGATCCTACACAGGAATAGTCAAGTATTATCAAAATTCAGCTGTATTTGATGCCTAAGTAAAAATATAAAAAGTAAAAACTAGAAAATGTCACCTCTAAATCCTCCCGGGTTATTGGAACTGAAGTAAATTAAAAAAATAGAATCCCAGTTTAGATGTGGACCTAGTTATGCTCATAAAATCAATGTAGAATAAAAGAAGCCATCCTTAGTGAGACACAGACTTGACCTGCTCCACCCTGTATGAGTGAATTAAAAACCAAAAGGTCAAAATGGGCTGGGGATATGGCCTAGTGGTAGAGTGCTTGCCTCGCATGCATGAAGCCCTGGGTTTGAATCCTCAGCACCACATATATAGAAAAAGCCAGAAGTGGCGTTGTGGCTCAAGAGGTTCAGTGCTATAGCCTTGAGCAAAAAGAAGTCAGGGACAGTGCTCAGGCCTTGAGTTCAAGGCCCAGGACTGGCAAAAAAAAAAGGTCAAAATTCAATCCAGTATTATCTTTAGATGGCATTTTTTATTGTTTTTTCTCCTTCCTTCCTTTTATTTTTTGGGTATTTTTACCTCCAACTCTTGCCAGTTATCTTCAATTACTATATTATTCTTTTTTTGATCATAAACATTTTAAATCTTTATTTTAAGTCTTTAAGTAGTTGTACAAAAGGGTTTCAATTAAACACATCAGTTTATGAGTACAAGCCATCTAGATCAATGACACCTCTTTCATCATTGGCCTTCTTCTCCCCAGCCCCACCCATCTCTTATTTTATTATTCTTAAAACTTAAGCAAGTCCTATTAAAAAAAAACGTAAGTGAGTATAGTCAAATTTTAAGCTATTGTCATTCACTGACATTCTACCACAACAAGATTTGGGCAATAAGATCTTATGGTTTGTGTACAAAGTGTACTCCCAAAGGCTCCTATGTTGAAGGCTTGCCCCCAGCATGTGGATCAAATTGCTGAATCATGAAGGCTCTGGCCTGATCAATTGATCCATTCACTGATGGACTCATAGTTTGATGACATTGGTAGGAAATAGTAGAAATAAAGAGGTGGGGCCTGACTGGAGAAAGAGGGTCACTAGTAGTGTGCTTTTGAAAGGTATATACCTTATCCTGGCTTGACCTTAACCCTCTTGGCTGCCATAACACGAGAAGCTCTGTTCTACCATGCCCTCTTCACCTTGAACTTCTGGCCAAAAGCAATGGATCCAGACAACCATGGACTGAAACCTCTGAAATCTTTCTTTGAAGCTACTTTCTGAGAAGGCATTTTGTTACAATGAAAAACAACTAGCACATAAGAATAATATTTCTAAGGTATAAATTGAGAGGCTATTGCAATAGAAATTCTGTCTCCATCCTAATTTTACTATGTGCCGAGGATATTTTCCTGAAAAAAATATATCTAGGCATTGTATATGTGCCAACACATAAAGGGTAAGGAGCCAGGCACTGGTGGCTCACGCCTATAATCCTAGCTACTTAGGAGGGTGAGATCTGAGGATTAAGGTTCAAAGCCAGCCTGGGCAGGAAAGCCTATGAGATTCTTATTTACAATTAAGCACCAATAAAGCTGAAAGTGCAGTTGTAGCTCAAGTGGTAGAGCACTAGCCTTGAGCACAAAAGCTCAGGGTCAGCACCGAGGACCTGAGTTCAAGCCCCAGGGCTGGCACAAAAAATGTGTTTATATGGCTCTACCATAAGCTATTGCAATAATACACATTTTGGTCTAGGTTTTTACACTTGTCTATTCTCTTCAGTACTTAAGAACAGTAATGTATGCTGAGGTCATAATAATAATATTATTACTAAATAAGGTAAACTTTTTTTATTGCTCACATGTTTACATGACTCTAAGCCAGGCAATGAGTAAATACTTTCAAACCAATCGTTTCACCTTTATTTTTCTCTGAAACCATTTAATCCAAAGTAGAATGTTTAATTAATAAATTAAAAGACAAGTCCCAAGCCACTTTTGGCTCACTCAGTTAGTGAGTTTTATAGATTCTTGGATCTAGGAAAATCAGATCTTCATTTATGTTGAATAAATCTTGCCTCTTTTCCTCACTAAAAAAAATTCCAGGGCTGGGAGGTAGCTTAGTGGCAAAGTGCTTGCCTAGAAAGTGCAATGGCCTGGGTTTGAGCCCTAGTACCAAAAATGAATAGACAAAAAAATTCCAGCTGGGCATTGTAATTCTAGCTACTAAGGAGGCTGAGATCCGAGGACTATGGTTTGAAGCTAGCAAGGGCAGACAAATCCCCCAAAATTGAAAATGGAGTTGTATGGCTCACGTGGTAAAGTGCCGGCTTTGACTAAAAAAGCTAAGGGATAGTGCCCAGGCCCTGATTTCAAGCCCCAGTACTAGCATACACACAAAAAAAATCCAAGAAAAATCACTGGGTCCTTTGGATCAGACCTACTTATCTATTTTATTGAGCATAGTACTTCTTTTTCTCAGTTTCCAATAACATTTTCTTCATTTCTAAGAACTCACCAGGAACAGCCTTTACTGTCTTAAATCTCTAGAAGAGACCTAAACCAGATTTTTCTTTTCTGTGAATGTAAGACCTTTGGCTACCACAGGGGGGAAAAAACAATTTTCATTGGACAAAACTAGTTCATGGTTCTCTGACTGATACTCAAGGTGGAACATATCACAAGTGGGTATGTCACATAGGACTTCCAAATACCCAGAATATGGACAGGGTATAATGAAACAAATATAACATTAGTAACAATACAAACAAGAAGGAAGATACCTGATGTAGATGCTCCAAAGTTTTCTCTAGTCCGAGACTTTAACAGCATTTGCCTAGGATACAGACGTACATTGTCATTAACTGTGAATACACTGACATCAGCAATTTAAAGAGTCATTTATATGAGTATACATCCATAAAATATTCGTACTGGAAAGGAGGTCGATTGAAGGTTCTGACCTTAATTTTATAACAAGACATCTTCCAATTAGAGGTGGAGAGACAAATGTGAAATTTGTTTATTTTTTACTTTAGTAATAAAGGAAATATGTGTCCCTTTCTTAAATTGTAAACTGCAAACTAATAGGTAGATTACTAAACAAAACTGAAATGTTCTGACTTTCACAGAACACCGATTTGTACTTTATTATATTTTTACTTTATCAGAGATAAGCTGGGAATGTGTGGTTCTAGTGGTGGAGTGCCTGCCTAGCAAGTATGAGGCCTTTAGCTTAAAACGCAGTACCACCTAGAGAAATAGATTTACTGTGTCTCTTACTCTTTTTTTTTTTTTTTTGGCCAGTCCTGGGGCTTGGACTCAGGGCCTGAGCACTGTCCCTGGTTTCTTTTTGCTCAAGGCTAGCACTCTGACACTTGAGTCACAGTGCCCCTTCTGGCCTTTTCTATATATGTGGTGCTGACGAATGGAACCCAGGGCTTCAAGTATATGAGGCAAGCACTCTTGCCACTAGGCCATCTTCCCAACCCCCTCTCTTACTTTTTTAAGCATGAAAGTTCTCAACAAGAATCACAGCATGCTTACAACAGTAAGACAAACTCCTAAAAAAATTGAATACTCAAAATACAAAACAAAACAAAAACCCAAATCAGCTGTCTTATGCCTGTAATCCTAGCTATTCAGAAGGCTGAGATCTGAGAATCATGCTTCAAAGCCAACCCTGGCAAGAAAGTCTGTGAGATACTTACCTCCAGTTAAGTATCAAAAAGCCAGACATGAAGGTGTGGCTCAAGTGGTAAATTGCTAGCCTTGAGCATAAAAAGCTCAGGGACCACACCCAGGCCCTGAATTCAAGCCCTATTACCAGGACAAAAAAACCCACAACAACCTCCCCCCATTTACCGCCCCCCCCCAGATATTTAAAGTAGTCTAAAGCCATGCTAATTACTACTGATTTAATCAAGGCCTACATTCTTTTCCATATCATATCAAGGGTAATATTCCAAGCATAGGTAATGAATAGGCAAGTTTTACTATCTTTCTGTATTGTGTTTTTCCCTAGATATCTAACAACCTAAGTAAGCTTAAGGCACATACTTCAAAATGGCAGGATTTATTGTTATTTTGCCAATGATGACCCTCACATTATCTTCTGGGTCACTGTCACTGAGGTTATTTTCATCTTCATCCTTTGTGGATACCAATGGAGTGATCAAGATTAAGAGGGAAAGTCAAAGAGGAAAACAGAACATTAGATAGAAGTTCCAGCAGTCTTACTGTTCACATTATAAAGTTTAGCCTGAAACAATGAAAAATAAAGTTGGGACAAGGCTTATCAGCTTTACCCTATAAGTAGCTTTAAACAGTAACACACATAAAACAAAGTTACATCTTGATCAATGGATATGAATATGGCCAGAGGCTCACAGGAACCTCATCTGTATTTATTCTAGGAATAATATAGCTCAGTAATTGCTAATTCAGTATTTGGAGCAAATTTACAGCTCATAGTTAACAAGAGTACTTAAAGACAACTACTGTATATTTGTTGGAACCTAAAAAAGGCATTATACTCTTGATTTTATACTGTTATAAAGCTATGTAATCAAAACAGTATGCATTCTAAACAGCGTGTTGTACTCCATACATATTTGCACAATTATTATGTATCACTTAGAAATAAAATTCAGCTGAGCACTGGTGGCTCCTGCCTGTAATCCCAGCCACCCAGGGGGCTGAGATCTGAGGATCTCAGTTCAAAGCCAGGCCAGGCAGGAAAGTCCATGAGACTCTTATTTCCAATTAACCAGCACAAAGCCAGAAGTGAAGCTGTAGCTCAAGCGATAGAACACCAGCCTTGAGCAAAAAAATCTCAGGGACAGTACTTAGGCCTTACATTCAAACCTCAGGACTGGCACACAAAGAAGACATTTTTTCCATGTAAGATATACTAATAGTCAAAAGCAATGTGGAAGGGTACTCAACACATCACTACTCACCAGGGAAGTGCAATTCAAAACCGGTACAATAAGGCATAAGTTCATACCTGTTAGGATAACTATTGTCAAGAGGTCAATACTATGTGTTAGTGAAAAATGTAGAGAAAAAGGAATCCTTGTGCGGTACTAGAATGAAAGTAAATTGGCACAGCCATTATCTCTGTCAGAGGGTCAATCATATGGAAGCAGTATTCAATTTGTTACATAGTGTTCAAAGGAGTTGAATTAGAATAAATAGTTTAAACTATGGCAAGACAGCTCTCCACTTAGCATGAGTAGAAAAGTTCCAGTAACAGCGCTCTTCAAAGATCTAACAGGTTTTCTTAGGAGGCAACTAATTCCCTATCATCAGAAATATTCAATAGCAGGCTAGAATTATTATAGGAACTAAAAGCACAATCTGACTTTATTAGATTAGATCTTCCTATGACTGACCTCTAAACAGTTTGGAGACTTACAAACATATTTAGGAGCCAATTCTCAAAGCTAAATTACACAGATACATTTGTTTTTCCTTTTTCAAACAAGAGTGGGAAATGCTGTAGTTTGTCTGTCTGTCTATCTATCTATCTATCTATCTATCTATCTATCTACCTACCTACCTACCTACCTACCTATCTTCTATTTATTTTTATCTCAAGGCTCTAACAGGACTTAAGAAAAAGACTATGATGCCTAGCCAAATACATTCTCAGTGAAGTTCAAATTTTAGTGGACATCATATCCTAACAATAAACATATGTTAGCATCTTTGCATCTTTCCCTTTGTCATTTTCCATGTTCCTAAGGTTCCTACATATTAGCATTTTTGTGTTCTCCTTGCCCCACTTACATTTTGCTGAGCATTTATGTCATCATCACTGCTGGCCTCTTGCAGAGGAACATCTTGCAGGTGAAGTGAATTTCTTTGGTTAGAAAATAAATCACATAATAAACATTACTGTCCCAATACCTAATTGTATACAATTTAAAATAGAGACCATATAATGAAACCCATTTCAATATTTTGTCAGAAAGTTAAAGGAAGTTGGGGCAAAAAAGTTATAGAGTGGGGTGAATGGGATCAAAGTATATTATATGCATTATGGAAAGGCTACAAAGAAATTCCTCATTTGTCTAATTAAATTTATTTATTTATTTATTTATTTATTTTGGCCAGTCCTGGGCCTTGGACTCAGGGCTTGAGCACTGTCCCTGGCTTCTTTTTGCTCAAGGCTAGCACTCTGCCACTTGAGCCACAGCGCCACTTCGGGCCATTTTCTATATATGTGGTGCTGGGGAATCGAACCCAGGGCTTCATGTACACGAGGCAAGCAATCTTGCCACTTGGCTATATTCCCAGCCCGTGTCTAATTAAATTTAAAATTTAAGTACTCCAAGAAAACAGAGACCTAAATAGGACTATGTTTTTTACATGGAATACAGGGATTAAAATCAAATGAAGGAATAAGTGGAAATTGATATAAGAATGCATTGAACAGAATGTTGAAGCTGAGTTATTAGGAGTGATGTACAACAATTTCGTTTCAGAGGGATGGATCTGTTTTCACCACAGTTCTACAGCCAGAGGTTTGAATTTATTCTCATTTGGTTGTTTTAAAATATCTTTGTAATTTTAAATGGGTCATGTAATATATTTATTTTGTGTTTTGACCACTTTGTTTTGTTTAGTGACTACCTTAAGAAAAGCTCCAGTTTGGATTTTTTCTCAGTTTGCTCTTGTTTGCTAACCTAATTTTTTATGTATGCTGGTTTTGGGGCTTGAACTCAGGGCACTATCCCTGAGCTTTTTTGCTCAATGCTAGTACTCTATCTTTTTTTTTTTTTTTTGCCAGTCCTGGGCCTTGGACTCAGGGCCTGAGCACTGTCCCTGGCTTCTTCCCGCTCAAGGCTAGCACTCTGCCACTTGAGCCACAGCGCCGCTTCTGGCCGTTTTCTGTATATGTGGTGCTGGGGAATCGAACCTAGGGCCTCGTGTGTCCGAGGCAGGCACTCTTGCCGCTAGGCTATATCCCCAGCCCCAGTACTCTATCATTTAAGCCACAGCTCCACTTTTGGCTTTTTTTGTGGGTAATTGGAGATAAGAATTACACTTTCCTGCCAAGATTGGCTTCACATCTTGATCCTCAGATCTTAGTCTCCTGAGTAGGTAGGATTTCAGGCATGAGCCACTGATGCCCTGCTTATGCTAACCTAATTTTGATTTCCAATATTTGAAATAAAAGTTGGTTTATTAAAGCCAGATGCTGGTGGTTCATGCCTTAATCCTAGCCACTCAGGAGGCTAAGATCTGAGGATATTGGTTCAAATACAACCTGGGCAGAGAAGTCTGTGAGACTATTATCTCCAATTAGCCACCCAAAAGCCAGAAGTGGAGCTGTGGTTCAAGTGGCAGAGCACTAAACTTGAGCAAAAAAAGCTAAGGGACAGCACCCAGACCCTGAGCTCAAGCCCCTGTACTGGCACACACAAAATAACAACAAAAAAGAAAACAAGGGCTGGGGATATAGCCTAGTGGCAAGAGTGCCTGCCTCGGATACACGAGGCCCTAGGTTCGATTCCCCAGCACCACATATACAGAAAACGGCCAGAAGTGGCGCTGTGGCTCAAGTGGCGGAGTGCTAGCCTTGAGCGGGAAGAAGCCAGGGACAGTGCTCAGGCCCTGAGTCCAAGGCCCAGGACTGGCCCAAAAAAAAAAAAAAAAAAAAAAAAAAGAAAACAAAACAAAAAAACCCAAAACATATGCACAAACCAAAACAGGTTTATCAGTAACAAAGTTTTGTAACTAGTAAGATGATGATCCTAAATCATGTGTGCTTTTCTAATCAGTGTAGGCTGTGCTTCTCCAAGAGAGAATGGTTGCTCTCATTATGAAGTAAATAAGCTCCAAGAGAAAAAATCTAAACTGCTTTCTCTCACAGCTCCCAGGAATTCAGTTATCAGTTCTGTATGGCAGGATACATTGCACTTCACTCTTTAGAGTTATTAGAAATGCTGATTTGCTTAGTTTTAGAGGGGGGATTTTCAGCCAAAAACTGAAAAAAGTAGAAATTGATACCAACCACACTCTCTAACAAGGGCTGCAGAATAAGACAAGAGATTAAGATCCCAAAGAACTTGTCAGATGTGCGCTTTTTTGTAATTTATTTATTAATTAAACAATTTTTTTGACAAGGTGTTGTGCAAAAAGGGTACAGTTACATAGTAGGGCAGTGTGTACATTTCTTGTGATATCTTATACCCTGTTTTTCTTTCCCTTCCCTAGGTCAGGTATTGTCAGGTGTTCTAACAGCAATCTTTTTTAAAAAAGACAATCACAGAATCAGCAGGTAGAAGTTTTCTGTGTTGGAAAAGAAACTACTGGCTACTGTTCTTCAGTGCCCTATGGCAGAATGGAATTATGTACTGTTTATCAAAGCATATCAAAGATAGCCTGTTTTCATTTAGCTGAAATCAACTATTTCCACAAAAAAGCAATTACTAATGTGAATAAAAAGGTTTGTATTCAGGAGGCTAAGATCTGAGGATGGCAGTTCAAAGCCAGCCCAGGCAGGAAAGTCCATGAGGCTCTTATCTCCAGTTAACCACTAGAAAACAGGAAGTAGTGCTGTGCCTCAAAGTGGTAGAGTGCTAGCTTTGAGCAAAAAAGCTCAGGGACAGCGCCCAGGCCCTGAGTTTAATCCCCATGATCAACAACAAAAAAAAGTTTTGTAACTTACCCCAGTGATAAGACATCATTCAACTTCCTGGTGAAATCATCTATAAATATGAAAAATAAAGTTAATGTAAAAACCCAAATCAAAAGCAAAGAGGAGTGTGGAAGGAAAGGGAAAGGGTTGGAGGACACATTGAACTTGATCTGAGGATCAAGATTCAAAGCCAGCCCGGGTGGGAAAGTCCGTGAAACTCTTATCTCCAATTAACCACCAGAAAACCAGAAGTGGCACTGTGGCTCAAGTGGTAGAGGGCTAGCCTTGACCTGAAGAGCTCAGGGACAATGCCTAGGCCCAGAGTTCAAGCCCCATGACTGATGAAAAAATACGAATGGACTGCCAGGCACTGGTGGCTCAAACCCATAAACCTAGTTCTCAGGAGACTGAGATCTGAGGATCAAGGTTTGAAGCCAGCCCGAGCAGGAAAGTCTATGAGATTCTTATCTACAATAAACTGCTCAGAAAAAGCCACAAGTGGCACTGTAGCCAGAGCACTAACCTTGAGCAAAAGATGCTCAGGGACAGCTCCTAGGCCCCTAGAGTTCAAGCCCCATGACAAAACAAAAAACTGGAAAACCACCTCTTCAAAACCCAAATAACAACTAATGGATTTAAGTTTAATGGCTGAACCTAAAGATAGCCAACATTTTGTTACCATCCTATAACAAAGTTGGAGGAGAGACAATAACATTTAGCAATGTTGGAACTGGAACCTTTATTGCGAGTGGGCCCATTAACAAGGAGGGGCTGGGATGTAGCTCAGTGGTAAAATGCTTGCCTAGCAAGTGCAATGTCCTGGGTTTGAGCCCCAGTACCAAAAAAGGAAAGACTAAAAAAAATACAGTTAAAAGAAAACACCCACTGGACGCCCGTGGCTCACACTTGTAATCCTAGTTATTAAAGAGGCTGAGATATGAGGGTCATAGTTCCAGGCCAGCCCAGGTAGTAAAGTCCCTGTGAGATTCTTACCTCCAACTAACCACTCAAAAAACTGGAAGTGGAGCTGTGGCTCAAAGTGGCAGGGCTCTAGCCTTGAGCAACAGAGCTCAGGGACAGTGCCCAGGAACTGAGTTCAATCCCATGACTAGCCTCCCCCAAAGCACCCGAAAACCCCCAAAATAAAACAAAACCTTCAAAACTAACAAGGACAAAGAAGGAAGGGGTGAACTGAAAATATTTTATGAAATATTTTTTCTATTTTTGTCAGTCGTGGGTTTTGAACTCAGGGATTAGACGCTGTCCCTGAGCCCTTTTGCTCAAGGCTAGCACTCTACCACTTTGAGCCACAGCGCCACTTTCAGTTTTCTGGTGGATAATTGGAAATAAAAGTCTCATGGACTTTCCTGCCTGGGCTGGCTTTCTAATCAAGATCCTCAGATCTCAGGATTACAGGCAGGGGCCACCAGCCACCAGCTTGAAATATCTTTTTCTGTCTTGGTGCTCTTTAAATGTGCTGGCCTGCTGTAATAGCCTAGGATTCTAGATTTTTTCTCTCTCAGAGCATTGTGTGTGTGTGTGTGTGTGTGTGTGTGTATGTATGTATGTGTGTACATACTGGGGTTTGAACTGAGGGGTCTTGTGCTCTTGCTTGGCCTTTTTGCTCAAGGCTGGTGCTTTGCTATTTGAACCACACCTCCACTTCTGGCTTTTTGCTGGTTAACTGGAGATAAGAGTCTCACGGACTTTCCTGCCAAAGGCTGGCTTTGAACCTGGACCCTCAGATCTTAGTCTCCTGAATATTTAGGATTACAGGTATGGGCTACAGATGCTAGGCTCTCAAAACATTTTATGTGATTTTTTTTTAAAAGGCAGGCCAGATGCTGGTGATTCATATCTGCAATTCTAGTTACTCAGGAGGCTGAGATTGAGGTTCTTAGCTCAAATCCAGCCTGGACAGAGAAGCCTTTAGACTTTTATATCCATTTAGCCAGCAAAACTCCAGAAGTAGAGCTGTGGCTCAAGTGGTAGCGCACTAGCCTTGAGCAAAAAAGCTAAGGGACAGGACCCAGGCCCTAAGGTCAAGCTCCAGTACTGGCGCATGCACGCACACACAAAACAAAAACACAACCCCCTCCCTACAAAAACACCCAACACAAAAACCACACACACATAAGTTGAGGGAGAGGTGGTGGGACAATAAAAAATCCTGAGGAGAGGGGATATGAGCTGGTTTCCCCTCTGCTGCTCAGTTATTTCAATGACTGTGACACAGGAACAGATCATAGGCTCAATAGCTATATGCATATGATCACATAAAATAATATTTTTTGAAATGAACTTCAAGGGGCTGGAAATGAAACCCTGGTTTGATTCCTCAGTATCACATAAGCAGAAAAAGTGGTGATAAGAGTTTCACAGACTTTCCTACCCTGGCTGGCTTTGAACCCTGATCCTCAGATCTCAGCCTCCTGAGTCCTGAGTTGGTAGGATTTTAGGCATGAGTCATCAGTGCTCAACCGTGTGTGTGTGTGTGTGTGTAATTTTTTTTTTTGCCAGTCCTGTGGCTTGGACCTAGGGCCTGAAGTGGTGCTGTGGCTCAAGTGGTAGAGTGCTAGCCTTGAACAAAAGAAGCTCAGGGACAGTGCCCAGGCCCTGAGTTTAAGCCCCAGGACTAGGAAAAAAGAGAGAAATAGAAATAAGATATTTTTCTTGTTGTCTTTTCCATTTGTCTTATTTGTTAGTTTGTCTTTAAGAGGGCAAGTGGGGGCACAGAAAAGGTTGGACAAAGGGTGAACAAATACAGTAGTGGTACTCACTAGAAACTGTGGAAAATGAACTACACAACTTGTGGTTGGGGATGGGAGAAGAAAAACTAGAAGGAAGCGACAGAAGGGGTGATGTGGTTTAAAAACATATGTATTCATTACCACCTGACTTATGTAACTGCAACCCCTGTGTATATCATCTCTACAAAACAATTACATATATGTGTGTATGTATATATGTATATGTATATGTGTGTGTGTGTGTGTGTGTGTGTGTGTGTGCATATATAGCCAGCCCTGGGGCTTGAACTCTGGGTCTAGATGCTGTCCTTGAGCTTTTGTTCAAGGCTAGTGCTCTACCAGTTGAGCTACAGCGCCTCTCCCAGCTTTATTTGTCAAAGTAATGTACAGAGGGGTTATAGTTTCATATGTAAGGCAGTGAGTACATTTCTTGTTAAACTTGTTACGTCTTCCCTCATTTTTCTCCTACCTTCTCCTCTCCCCAACTCCCCCACCCCCAGTAGTACAGTTGGTTTATAGCATATTGTGTTGTAAGTATTGCTGTTATATTGGTTCGCCTTTTACCCTTTGTGTCTCCACTTTGATGATCCCCTTCCCTTCCCTAGTTCTGATAAACATATACAATACCCAGGGTACCAAAATCAGTTTCAGTGACATCAGGGGTAAAACCGTGGGGAAGAAAGACAAAAGAGGAGGAAGATGGCGCTGCCACAGTAGGGAGGCACCCCAACTCGCTCCAACTGAATAGTGAGCTGGGAACTCCAGCACCCAACACCCCATCAAGAATACAGGAAACCCAACAACCAGAAGCAACAGGGGAACTCAGGAAATGAAAAAGAACAAAAAAAGAAGAGCCTATAACCTGCACGGAGCTGGAAAATCTCCGGGGTACCCCTCCCCCACCCGCTGACCCTGGCCCGAACAGGGCCAGGCTGGGAAAGGGGACCTGGCGCCAGCAAACCAACTGCCGAAAAGTCACACCAGGAGCGCAGAGTCCAAACGGCAGGAGCTCCATGGACCCCAGAACTGAGTGCAGACCAACAGAGACACCGGAGCTGCGGGACCGAACGGCCAGGATCAGATGTAAGCAGCAGGGGAACCGGGCGGTGCAGACGGGGAGAGCCAGGGCCACCACCACCAAACGACCGATCACCGCACCCCAGCACCACAGCCCCGAAAAGCCCACGGTGGCGTGACGCTCACACAACCCAGGACCAGTAAGTTCCCCATTACCGCCCCCCCCATGGGAGACCAGATCTAGCAGAGACCCAAAACCTACAAAGAAGCTAGAGCTCCCTTCCTCCCCCTCCCTACTCGGAGGAAACAAAGGAGCCAGTCACAAATCAGGGGGCAAAAGGTCCCTACAGACTCTGGGAGGACACAGGAACTAGCGGGGCAGTGCCAAGGCAGCAGAGGAGCCTGAGCCGGGCTGCACCGGCCCCGCCCCCTCCCCAACAGGGACCCGGGGACCGGTGGGCATTGGAAGCCCCACCTGAGGCTCCTGGTCCTCGCAGACTTTTTGAACAGCAGTCACAGGCTCACTGGGCCCGAACACACGCCCCCCCTCAGCTGAGGCACAGAGTCTGTGGGCACCAACCCACGCCCGGACACTTGGCCCAGCTAGGGCTCACGCATACCGCCTCCCACAGCAAACTTGTGAGAGGGCACAAGCACCCTCTAACAGCTCGGGGCAGCACATCCCCAGAGGAAGCACTAGAGTGCACACGCACATGCCCCCCACCCCCCCCAGGGACAGTGTGGGCCAGTGTGCTAGCCCTCCAGCAAGAGGACTTCCTGCCCAAACCTCTGCAGGAGCTTCGCACAGGTGGGCAGGGCCCCCCAGTGGCAGCACCTGCTCTGGTAGGTGAATCTTGCACAGGTGGGTGGGCCGACCCTCAATGACACCGGCCCTGGAGCAACCCACACAGGAGGGCGAATCGCCTCTCAGCGGCAAATCTTTTTTTTGGCCAGTCCTGGGCCTTGGACTCAGGGCTTGAGCACTGTCCCTGGCTTCTTCCCGCTCAAGGCTAGCACTCTGCCACTTGAGCCACAGCGCCGCTTCTGGCCGTTTTCTGTATATGTGGTGCTGGGGAATCGAACCTAGGGCCTCGTGTATCTGAGGCAGGCACTCTTGCCACTAGGCTATATCCCCAGCCCCAGCGGCAAATCTTAATCTGAGAGGTAAACTACTCTGACCAAGGTACCGAGTGGAAAAAAGAACCAAAGAAGAGAAAAGCCTCCATGCCATGCTGAATCAGCGACCCGCAAACCACCACCAGGGGCACGCTAGGGTCTGCATAACACAGCGGCAGGTCACTATCCCGCAGAGAAGGACACAGAACCTACTCACCCCCAAGTGCAGTGAGGGTGACCACACCAGCAACAACCGAGACGGTCACACTCACAGATTGGGCAGTAAGGTACAACAGCCAAACTCAAACCCAGAGCCAGGACACAAACAAGTCTCCCACTGATGGGCCAGCGGGAACCAGCACAAAGACAACCCAAGGAAACCACCTACAGATCCCCAGATGTGCAAATCACAAAGAAATATTGCAAACTACGTGAAAGGGCAAGCCAACTCCTCAGCTCCAAAAAGCAGTACGACCAAATAGGAGATGGAGAATAAAAAAGCAACCGAGGCTACGATAGCAGAAATGATGGAAAGCCTCAGAAACTAAATCACAAAACAATTCCAGGAGTTTAGAATGGAAGTCTTGAAGGACCTTCAGGAAACCAAGAAAGAAATGGAAGCAAAATTGGATACAGTGCAAACCTCCGTTAAAGATCTTAACATCCTGAGAAGCGAAATGCACGAAAAAATAGATTTAAAATACAACTCTTTAAAGGAAGAAATTTCCACAATCAGAGCTGATCTGGCAACCATAAATAGCTCCCTGACATCCATAAACTACACACTTGAATCCACAGCACAAAGAATTGACCATATTGAAGCAAATAATGTTGAGCGAGACAAGCCTAGAACACAGAAAACAAAGGGGCATGATCTCCCTGATATATGACTGTTAACAAAGGGAGACGGAGAGACAGTAGAGACCAGGTCTGTGAAACCAAAAACTTCTAGTCAATGGTATTTCCCACAGGTTTGGGTCAGCGACCCTACATTATGTAACTAAAACGAAACAACTACTCAACATATAAAGGTCAAAAATTGACCTCTCAGTGGATCGCAATTGCTCAAAAGCTATGTATGTACATTCATATAAGACTATTGTCGACATATTGTCTATTGTCGACATTACATTTTTTTTCTTTTTCTTTTTTTAAGTTTTTATTATAAAACTGATGTACAGAGAGGTTACAGTTTCACACGTTAGGCATTGGATACATTTCTTGTACTGTTTGTTACCTTGTCCCTCATACCCCCCTTCCCCCTTCGACATTACATTTAAAGCACTAGGCGAATTTTCTTTGGCGTCGGCCATGTGGCTATTGTGTATATTCTTGGTACATTTTATATTGTATATATGTCAACCGACCTAGGGAAGGGAAAGAAAAACAGGATGAAAGATATCACAAGTAATGTACACACTGCCTTACTATGTAACTGTACCCTTTTTGCAGGACACCTTGTCAAAAAAACCCTTTTCTTTAATTAATAAATAAATTACAGAAAAAAGAAAGACAAAAGAAAAAGGCATAATTTCACATGGCATGTTGAAAATAACAACAATGATAAACCACTTATTTCCAAAACTTGGAGTTCATTTTGCTTAGCATCATCTTATGTGTTCATATGTACATAGCTATTGAGCTATTGTGGCCTTCTGCTAGGCCTATCTAGGCATGTACTAATTATTACCAATGAGGGAAACCATAGAGTCTATGTTTCTTTGGGTCTTGCTCACTTCCTATGATTTTTTTCCAAGTCTTTCTCTTTCCTTACCAATGAGGAAATGTCATTCTTTCTGATAGAAGCATAGAATTCCATTGTGTATATGTACCACATTTTATTGATACATTCATCTACTGAGGGAAATCTCTGTTGGGCATTTACCCAATTATTACAAGCAAGATCACACTAAAGGTACCAGCACAACTATGTTTATTGCAGCACAATTTACCATCACTCTCTGCTTTTTCTGAGTAGCTTATTGGTGATAAGAGTTTCACAGACTTTCCTACCCTGGCTGACTTCGAACCCTGATCTTCAGATCTCAGCCTCCTGAGTCCTGAGTTGGTAGGATTATAGGCATGAGTCATTAGTGCTCAACCGTGTGTGTGTGTGTGTGTGTGTGTGTGTGTAATTTTTTTTTGCCAGTCCTGGGGCTTGGACCCAGGGCCTGAGCACTGTCTCTGGCTTCTTTTTGCTCAAGGCTAATACTCCATCACTTGAGCCACAGCACCAGTTCTGGCTTTTTCTGTTTATGTGGTGCTTGGGAATCGAACCCAGGGCTTCATATATACGAGGCAAGCACTCTTGCCACTAGGCCATATTCCCAGCCCCCTGCACATTATTTTTTTGGTGTTTTTTTTAAGGACATAGTATCACTTGCATTTTATTTTATTTTATTTATTTATTTTTTTGGCCAGTCCTGGGCCATGAACTCAGGGCCTGAGCACTGTCCCTGGCTTCTTTTTGCTCAAGGCTAGCACTCTACCACTTGAGCCACAGCGCCACTTCTGGCCGTTTTCGCTATATGTGGTGCTGATACGAGGTAAGCACTCTTGCAACTAGGCCATATTCCCAGCCCCTAAAGTAAATTATTATTAAAATAATGAATAATTTAAAAGAAAACAAAGAAAGAAAAGATCGTATGTCTGAATCCAAGACCAGGGCAGGTGCCCTTACTCTTGAGTACAAGGATATGAAAGCAGGGGCTTACCATCGTTGAAATGGTCTTCATTGCCTTTGGGTCTCAGAGGAACATTCATTTGGCAGTTCTCTTTAGGAAATTCGAGTTCGTACTTTTGAGACATATCTACAGAATCAGATGTCTACCTTTGGGGATAGGATAAGAGGAGAAATGTGAGAGGCACCCTGCCCCAGGAGATCAGTGGGGGGCAGCAAGTAGCCCAGCTATGAAGGGAAATGGAGCATCACCGAGCGAGGTGGCAGCAGGGCCTGAGAGGAGGTCAAGTTGAGGGAGTGGATTGGGTGGGGGCAGTGGGGTGGGAATGGGGAACGGGAGTGGGGAGGGGATCGCGGCGGTGACCAAGCCAAGTTGAGGAAACAAAGAACCAAAAAAGTGGTTGAATGGCTTAGGCCTTGACTGGCAGAGTACACCAGAGAAATTTAAGGCCACCGTTGGGGTCAAATTGAGAGGAAAAACAACAAAAAAGGCGATTTCCCCCCAAACCCCCAAACCTAAAACTGGTCGGTCAAGGCCCTTGGTAATGACGGAAAGGTGAGAGTCTATTTTTTTTTTTTTTTTTTTGTCAGCGGCCGGCAGGCAACGGCGGCGCCGGCCTTCGTCCCTTCAGGGACGGGATCTCCATACCTGAAGAGGCTGGTGGCGATCCACTTTCTTTCCTGTCCCCCGGCAGCCAACTAAGATGGAAGTCCGGGTGGCCGTTGGGCCACAACGGAAGACTGCACGTGCTTTGCCTTTTCAACGGCTGAATAGAAGGTTCGAGAGTGGAGCGCGCTCCCCGTGAGGTAAGCAGTCAGTGTGCACACGCATGCGCGCAGTCCCCTTGTGAGGGAGGGGGACGTGGTGCTCACAGCGCGCTCAGCTTCCGGTCTGTCACCTCCAACAGCTGCCCCACCCCCGCACCTGCTTCCCCCCGGTCTCCCCCCCCCCCCCACATCCCAAGTCTTGTGTGAAGCAGTGCCTTTGCTTCTGATTTCTGGGGTGGGGGTTGGGGGAACGCCACCGGTCTGAAATAGGATAGTCTGGGGGAAAAATGAAGCATCGAAAATACTAGCTAGGAGTTCAGAAAAAAACAACAACTAGGGCTGGGGATATGGCCTAGTGGCAAGAGTGCCTGCCTCGGATACACGAGGCCCTAGGTTCGATTCCCCAGCACCACATATACAGAAAACCGCCAGAAGCGGTGCTGTGGCTCAAGTGGCAGAGTGCTAGCCTTGAGCGAGAAGAAGCCAGGGACAGTGCTCAGGCCCTGAGTCCAAGGCCCAGGACTGGCAAAAAACAAAAAAAAAACAAAAAAAAAAACAAAAAACAACAACAACTATATCCATGAATAGCTTGATTAAAAACATACAGGCATTTTTTATTTTGTAATTTTTGTCTTAGGTCTTAAACTCATAATATGCTACAACATTTAGCAGCAAGAGGGGAAAAAAGAGAGAAAAGTACAAAAGAGCAGGTTTCTCCCTGCAACCTTCTCTTTGGAGCAAAGATATCTTTTATTTTATTGTATTGTCAAGGTGATGTACAGAGGGGTTACAGTTACATAAGTAAGGTAATGAGTACAATTCTTCTCCAACATTGTTACCTCTCTCCCTCCTTTTTCTCCAACTTTTCCTCCCCCAAGTTGTAAAGTTCATTTCCAACCAAGTGTCTAGTGAGTGTCATGGGTGCCTTGGTTTACCCTTTGTCCTTTGTCTCTTAACCTGGAGAAAAACTCATTAGAAAATGATTCTGCTCTTGAAAGGAGTGTGTATGTCTTTAAGATTATTCTTGGATTGTAATTATACAGGAACTATATTGCCTTTAAGTATCTCAGTTTTTCTTCCAGGCAATTCAAAGGTTAACTTTCAAGCTCTAGCCTAAAGAAAATCATGTGTCATTTTATTTCTTTCTATTGATAAAAAGCTGGAAGTGGAGCTGTGTGTGTGTATATATGTATGTATATATTTAATGTATATATGTGTGCATATATGTATGTGTGTGTATATATATATGTATATAATATACATATATATATATATATACACACACATGCCAGTCCTGTGGCTTGTACTCAGGGCCTCAGCACTGTCCTTGGCTTCTTTCTCTCAGGGCTAGCACTCTAGGGAACCAAAGTTAAAAAAAAAGATTAGCACTCTACCACTTGAGCCACAGCGCCACTTCTGGCTTTTTCTGTTTATGTGGTGTTGAGGAATCAAACCCAGGGCTTCATGCAGGCAAGGCAAGCAAGCACTCTACTGCTAAGCCATATTCCCAGCCCCTCTACTGATTTTATGTTTTGTGACAGTCCCTAGGGTTTGAACTCAGGGCCTGGGTGCTGTCCCGCTTTTTCCTCCCCTTTCTCCCCCCTCTTTTTTTCTCTTCCTTTCTTTCTTCTTTTTTCCCCCTCAAGGCTAGCTCTTTACCAATTGAGCTACAGCTCCACTTCCAGCTTTTTTCATGTATTGAACAATCTGTTTTTTTAAATTTTTAAATCTTTTGTTCTTATTATAAAGGCAATGCATTTCCACCTTTTTGATGGTTAATTGACGATAGAATGGTAAGGAATTTTCTGCCCAGGCTGGCTTCGCTACTGAGATCTTTATACAGATGTGAGCCCCCAGTGCCCAGGCAGTGTTTTATTTTATATCACTGTTGTAATTACTTTCAACATTGCCATGTGAAACTGTAGCTTCTTTTGTTGATGATCCTCTTGTATCCTCTTGTATCCCCTTCCTTGTATCCCCTTCCTGAGGTTGTCCCCTCGCTATCATTGCATCTTATCTGAGTACCCTGGATACTGTATATACTGGTATTAGAATTAGGGAAGTGAAAGGGAATATCAAATTGAGAGAAAAAGGATAAAAAGACAAACGACTCCAAAAGCAATACTTGCAAAACCATTCGGTGTAAACCAACCAAACAACTCAGGGGGAGAGGGAAAGAGAGAGGGGGGAGGGGGGAGAGGAGGGAGGAGTAACAAACAGTACATGAAATGTACCCATGGCCTAATGTATGAAACTGTAACCCCTCTGTACATCATTTTGTCAATAAATAAGTAATTATTATTTTTAAAAAACTCAAATGGCTGTTGGCATTGCATAATTAAAACATCACAGAAGGCATCCTGGAGTTTGATTATTTAAACAAATGATCTTAATCTGTTTAATTCTGTTTTAGATGCAATTTGAATTTAATCTTCTTTACAAAATATTTAGGTATATTGAAAAGTTTGTTTTTGTAAATTGCTACTGTACAAAATTAAAAATTGCTTTCTTCTGAGCCTTTGTTAAGAGTAAGACTACTGCCAGGTACAGGTGGCTTGTGCCTGTATTCCTAGCTACTCAAGAATCTGATATCTGAAGAACCATGTTTTTTTTTTTTTTTTTTTTTTTTTTTTTTTTTTTTTTTTTTTTTTTTTTTTTTGCCAGTCCTGGGCCTTGGACTCAGGGCCTGAGCACTGTCCCTGGCTTCTTCCCGCTCAAGGCTAGCACTCTGCCACTTGAGCCACAGCGCCGCTTCTGGCCGTTTTCTGTATATGTGGTGCTGGGGAATCGAACCTAGGGCCTCGTGTATCCGAGGCAGGCACTCTTGCCACTAGGCTATATCCCCAGCCCTGAAGAACCATGTTTAAAGCCAGCACAGGCAGACAAATACAAGAGATTCAACTCCAATTACTATCCTAAATTGGAAGTTGGGGTGTAGCTCAAGTAGTAGAGCACCAGCCTTGACCAGAAAAATCTAAGCAACAGTTTGAGGACCTGAGTTCATGCCCTGGTACCAACACACACACACAAGAGAGAAAAATGTCTAAGAATTATTTTATTGGGTAGAAAAGTAATTTTGTCTAAATAATTTTTTGTGTGCTCTAAGCTTTGCTTTTTCCTTCCTTCCTTCCTTCCTTCCTTCCTTCCTTCCTTCCTTCCTTCCTTCCTTCCTTCTTTCCTCCCTCCCTCCCTGCTTCCTTCCTTTCTTCCTTCCTTCCTTCCTCCTTTTCTTTTGCTCAAGGCTAGCACTTTTTTTTATTAAATTTTATTGACAAGGTGTTGTGCAGAGGGGGTACAGTTACATTATAAGGCAGTGAATACATTTCTTGTGATATCTTACACCCTCAAGGCTAGCACTTTTACCAATTCAATCTCACCTCCACTGCAGCTTTTTTCATGTTATTTATTAATTGAACACAAAAATTTTCTATTTGTTTATTAAATGAACATAAATTTTTTACAAGGTGTTGTGCAAAAAGGGTACAGTTACATAGTAGGGCAGTGTGTACATTTCTTGTGATATCTTACGTCCTGTTTTTCTATCCCTTGTCTACATCAGGTAGACATAATACAATATACAATGTATCAAGAACATACACAGTATTCACAGACTTGGTCTCTACTGTCTCTCAGTCTCCCTTTGTTAACAGTCATATATCAGGGAGATCATGCCCCTTTGTTTTCTGTGTTCTAGGTTTGTCTCACTCAACATTATTTGTTCGAGTTCTGACCACTTCCCTGCGAATAACAATATTTCACCATTCCTAATCCCTATGTAGTATTCCATTGTGTATAAGTACCATATTTTTTGGATCCATTCGTCTGTGGAGGGGCATCTGGGTTGTTTCCATATTTTGGCTATTGTGAATTGTGCCGCGATAAACACGGAAGTACAAATGTCTTTTTGATATCTTGGGGTTTGCTGTTTAGGATAGATGCCTAGGAGTGGTATGGCTGGGTCATAGGGTAGGTCTATATTGAGCTTTTTGAGAAACCTCCATACTGTTCTCCAAAGTGGTTGTACTAATTTGCACTCCCATCAGCAATGGAGAAGGGTTCCTCTTTCCCCGCACCCCTCCAGCATTTGTTGTTGCCTGAGTTCAGAGTACAGGCCATTCTAACTGGGGTGAGGTGGTATCTCATGGTTGTTTTTCTTATTTGTTTATTAATTGAACACAATTTTTTATA
Organism: Perognathus longimembris pacificus; assembly: GCF_023159225.1. Taxonomy (NCBI): domain Eukaryota; kingdom Metazoa; phylum Chordata; class Mammalia; order Rodentia; family Heteromyidae; genus Perognathus; species Perognathus longimembris. Next base: position 58,660,370 of record NC_063188.1, read on the forward strand.
CCATTTATTTGTTTATTAATTGAACACAAATTTTTTGACAAGGTGTTGTGCAAAAAGGGTACAGTTACATAGTAGGGCAGTGTGTACATTTCTTGTGATATCTTCTTATGTCCTGTTTTTCTATCTCTTCTCTAGGTCAGGTAGACATATATACAATATATAATGTATCAAGAACATATACAGTTGCCACATGGCCACGCCCAAGAAAGTTTGCCTAGGGCTTTAAATGTAATGTCGATATTAGACAATATGTCGACGGTAGTCTTATATGAACGTACATACCTAGCTTTTGAGCTATTGTATTCCCCTGAGAGGTCAATTTTTGACCTTTATATGTTCAGTACTTGTTTGGTTTTAGTTACAAACTGTTGGGTCGCTGCCCCAATCCTGTGGGGAATACTATTTGACAAGCAGTGTTTGGTTTCACAGACTTGGTCTCTATTGCCTCTCCGTCTCCCTTTGTTAACAGTCATATATCAGGGAGATCATGCCCCTTTGTTTTCTGTGTTCTAGGCTTGTCTTGCTCAATATGATTTGTTTGAGTTCTGACCATTTCCCTGCGAATAACAATATTTCACCATTCCTAATCCCTATGTAGTATTCCATTGTGTATAAGTACCATATTTTTTGGATCCATTCGTCTGTGGAGGGGCATCTGGGTTGTTTCCATATTTTGGCTATTGTGAATTGTGCTGCAATAAACATGGAAGTACAAATGTCTTTTTGATATCTTGGGGTTTGCTGTTTAGGATAGATGCCTAGGAGTGGTATGGCTGGGTCATAGGGTAGGTCTATATTGAGCTTTTTGAGAAACCTCCATACTGTTCTCCAAAGTGGTTGTACTCATTGGCACTCCCACCAACAATGGAGCAGGGTTCCTTTTTCCCCACACCCCCTCCAGCATTTGTTGTTGCCTGAGTTCAGAGTATAGGCCATTCTAACTGGGGTGAGGTGGTATCTCAGGGTTGTTTTTATTTGCATTTCCTTACTACCAGGGATGTTGAATATTTCCTCATGTGTTTCTTTGCCATTTTTATATCTTCTCTTGTGAAGTCTCTCTTTAGCTCCTTTGCCCATTTCCTAATAGGTTTATTGGGCTTGGAGGGGCTTAGTTTTTTGAGTTCTCTGTAGATGACAGATATCAGACCTTTGTCTGTTGCTGTGCTGGTAAATATCCTTTCCCATATCATTGGCTGTCTTTCTATTTTGGTGGCTATGTCCTTAGCTGTGCAGAAACTTTTTAATTTGTAGTAGTCCCATTTGTCGAGTCTTTCCCCTATTTGTAGTGCCCCTGGGACTATATTCAGGAAGTTCCTACGTGTCCCTATAATTTCTAGCGTCTTTCCTACTCTGTCCTTCAGTAGTTTCAAGGATTCAGGTCTGATATTAAGGTCCTTGATCCATTTTGAGTTGATCTTGGTGCATGGTGATAGGCTTGGGTCTACTTTGAGTTTTCTGCATATGGCTGCCCAGTTCTCCCAGCACCAGTAGTTGAAGAGGCTCTGTGTATTCCATTGTATGTCTTTAGCTCCTTTGTCGAATATCAGTTGGCTGTAAGAGTGCGGTTTTATTTCTGAGTCTTCAATTCTATTCCACTGGTCTTCCGATCTGTTTTTATACCAATATCAGGCTGTTTTTGTTATGATGTGTTGGGATCCATCTTTCTCGCCTTGATGGAAGGGGCTTGATGCCCCTCCCCCAGCCCTGGGGAATGCGGCCCTGCTACCCTCTCTGGATCGGAATCCAGAGAAACCGGTTGGGCAAACAACCCCCAACCCTCTAGCCAGCCTGGCGCCTACCAACCCCGCCCTGGCTTATACACAATGGAATACTACATAGCGATTAGGAATGGTGAAATATTGTTATTCGCAGGGAAATGGTCAGAACTCGAACAAATAATGTTGAGCGAGACAAGCCTAGAACACAGAAAACAAAGGGGCATGATCTCCCTGATATATGACTGTTAACAAAGGGAGATGGAGAGACAGTAGAGACCAGGTCTGTGAAACCAAAAACTGCTTGTCAAATAGTATTCCCCACAGGATTGGGGCAGCGACCCAACAGTATGTAACTAAAACCAAACAAGTACTGAACATATAAAGGTCAAAAATTGACCTCTCAGGGGAATACAATAGCTCAAAAGCTAGGTATGTACATTCATATAAGACTACTGTCGACATATGGTCTAATATCGACATTACATTTAAAGCCCTAGGCGAAATTTCTTGGGCGTGGCCACGTGGCTATTGTATATGTTCTTGATACATTATATATTGTATATATGTCTACCTGACCTAGAGAAGGGATAGAAAAACAGGGCGTAAGATATCACAAGAAATGTACACACTGCCCTACTATGTAACTGTACCCTTTTTACACAACACCTTGTCAAAAATTTGTGTTCAATTAATAAATAAATTAAATAAAAAAAAACTGCTGTTCTCGGATCTCAGCCTCCCGAGTAGCTAGTTTTACAGGTGTGAACTACCAGTATGTGGCTTAAATTAAAATTTTAAAATAGGACTTGTTTCAAGTATAAATTAAAAAGAGAGGCTAGGTGTGGGTGGCTCATGCCTGTAATCCAAGTTACTCAGAAAGCTGAGCACTGAGGATCACAGTTTGAACCCAGCATGGGGAATAAATTTCTGTGAGATTCTTAACTCCAATGAACTAGCAAAAAGCTAGAAGTGGAGCTATAGCTCAAGTGGTGGAGTGCCAGCCTTGGGCAAAAAAAGCTCAGGGAGGATGCCCTGTTCCTGGGTTCAGGCTCCAGTACCAGTACACATATACATAAAAAGAGAAACAAAAAAGGACTAACAAAAAAATTTTAAATGTATAAAAAGCTATGGAAAATCACTTTAAATTTTTGTTTTATTGATATTATAAGAGTGATGTACAGAGAGATTACAGTTACATAAGTCAAGTAATGAGTACATTTCTTTTTGTACAGTGTTAACCTTTCCTTTACTCTCTCCCAGTGTCTCCCTCCTGTATCCACCTGCAGGTTGTATAGTTCACTTTCATCAGGGTCCAGTAGCTCCTTGACTGCACTTTTCAGCCTTTTCCCTTGAGTTCTATGCTCTCCACGCCCAAAAACAGACAAATAAATCATACAGAAAAAAAGGAAACAGAAACAACAAAGAAAAAACTTTTGTTTCCATATCTTGGAGTTGGCTTTGATGTGTGTGTGTGTGTGTGTGTGTGTGTGTGTGTGTGTGTGTAGAAAGAGGCACATAGGCATTGTGCCTTTGCGTTTTCTCCCTAAGAGTATCTTCTTTTTGTCCCGCAGTGTGTAAGTGTCTTGAGTCCTATATAATTTTTCATATTCCAGTGCATTTTAGATCTAACTTTGGCATATGAGGAAAAACATGCCACGTATCTCTCTGAGCTTGATTTACCTCACGTAACATCATTTGTTCTAGGTCCATCCATTTCCATGCAAATGACATTATACCAATGGCTGTGTGGAATTCCATTGTGTATAAGCACCATAGTTTTTGGATCCACTCATCTATTTTGGGGCATCTGGCCTGTTTCCATATCTTGGCTATTATGAACACTGTGGCAATGAACATGGATGTACGAGTGTCCTTATCATATCCTGGCTTGTGGTGTTCTAGGTAGATGCCCAGGAATGATATGGCTGGGGCACAGGGAAGGTCTATGTTTAGTTTTTTGAGGAACCTTCAGAGTGCTTCCCAGAGTGGTTGTACTAGTTTACATCAACAATGCAGCAAGGTTCCTTTCCCCCCACATCCCTGCCAACATTTCTTGTTTGAATTCACAATGTTGGCCATTCTAAGTGGGGTGATGTGGTATCTTGGAGTTGTTTTGATTGGCATTTTCTTAATGGCCAGGGATGATGAGAATGGAAATGTACTTTTAAAAATTAAGAAAAGATCCAGGTGTTGGTGGCTCACACGTGTAATCTTAGCTACTTAGGAGGGTGAGATCTGAGGATCATGGTTCAAAGCCAGCCTGGCCAGGAAAGTCCTTGACACTTTTATCTCCAATAAACTACCAGAAAAGGTAGAGGGCTAGCTTTTAGCTGAAGATCTCAGGGACAATGCCCAGGCACAGAGTTCAAGCACCACGACCAGCAAAAAAAAAAAAAAAAAAAAAAAAAAAAAAGAAAAAAGAAAAGAAAAAAGAAAAGAAAAGAAAAAATTGCCATTGGAAAAGGAAAGATCATATTTATAAATATAAAGTATGATTTTTGTCCTAAACAGAGGCTTTCAAAAAACAGAACAAAAGGAGATAAGGACAGGCCCAGAGGATTCAAAAAGTTTTTTTTTTGGTCTTATTTTAGTTTTTCCCAGTCCTGGGGATTGGGTCTGAGCACAGTCCTTGCTTCCTTTTTGCTCAAAGCTTGTACTCTACCACTTGAGCCACAGCACTACTTGCGGCTTTTTCTGTTTATGTGGTGCGGAGGAATCGAACTGTGGGCTCCAGGCATGCAAGGCGAGTATTCTACCGCTAAGCCATATTACCAGCACTACAAAAGGGTTTTAAAATTGAGTATATATTAAAAAATATAAAAGATGCCAGGATGGGCTGGAGATATGGCCTAGTGGCAAGAGCGCTTTCCTTGTATACTTGAAGCCCTGGGTTTGATTCCCCAGCACCACATATACAGAAAATGGCCAGAAGTGGCGCTGTGACTCGTGGCAGAGTGCTAGCCTTGAGCAAAAAGAAGCCAGGGACAGTGCTCAGGCCCTGAGTCCAAGGCCCAGGACTGGCAAAAAAAAAAAAAGATGCCAGGTGCTGGTGGCTATCACCTGTAATCACAGTTACTCAGGAGACTGAGATCTGAGGGTTGAGGTTCGAAGCCAGCACAAGTGGGTAAGTCCAAGAGGCTCTTTATTTAAAATTAATCACCCTAAATCCAGAAGTCAACCTGTTGGCTCAAGTAGTAGAGCACTAACCTTGAGCAAAATAGTTCAGGGACAGCACCCAGGCCTTGAGTACAATCTCCAGAACCAGCACCAAAAAAAAAAAAAAAAAAAAAAAAAAAGAAGATGGAGCTTATTTTAAAAAAAACTTATGCATATAATCATATTGGTTATAATTAAAGGTTATCTGAAGGATTTTCTGTTTTTCCCTGTGAGAGTTTTTTTTTTTTTTTTTGCCAGTCCAGGGGCTTGAACTCAGGGCCTGAGCACTGTCCCTGGCTTCTTTTTGCTCAAGATTAGCACTCTACCACTTGAGCCACAGAGCCACTTCTGGCTTTATATATATATATATGGTGCTGAGGAATCGAACCCAGGGCCTTGTGCATGCTAGGCAAGCATACCACTAAGCCACATTCCTAGCCTCTAAAGGATTTTCTAAGGTCAAATTTTAACACACTAATGTAAAACTGAAATAGAATTCTATGTCTAAAACAATAATGAGCTCTCTCTGTCTTTCTCTCTCTCTCCTTTTTGATCCAGTCCTAGACCAGTCCTTAAGCTTTTTTTGCTAAAGGCTAACACTGTCACTTGAGCCATAGCTCCACTTCTGATTCTTTTTTTTTTTTTTTTGGCCAGTCCTGGGCCTTGGACTCAGGGCCTGAGCACTGTCCCTGGCTTCTTCCCGCTCAAGGCTAGCACTCCGCCACTTGAGCCACAGCGCCGCTTCTGGCCGTTTTCTGTATATGTGGTGCTGGGGAATCGAACCTAGGGCCTCGTGTATCCGAGGCAGGCACTCTTGCTACTAGGCTATATCCCCAGCCCCCACTTCTGACTCTTTTGGTGTTAGTTGGCGATGAAAGTCTCACAGATTTCCTGCGATCCTCAGATCTCAGTCTCCTGATTAGCTGTGATTATGGACATGAGTCAAGGACTGGAATGTTTTCTTAAAAGTATTGTTCTGCTTTAAATAGCATTTACAAAACTACTGACTTAAAGGACAAAGATTGTCCTTCCTTCCTTCCTTCCTTCCTTCCTTCCTTCCTTCCTTCCTTCCTTCCCCTTCCTTCCTTCCTTCCTTCCTTCCTTCCTTCCTTCCTTCCTTCCTTCCTTCCTTCCTTCCTTCCTTCCTTCCTTCCTTCCTTCCTTTCTTTCTTTCTTTCTTTCTTTCTTTCTTTCTTTCTTTCTTTCTTTCTTTCTTCTTTCTTTCTTTCTTTCTTTCTTTCTTTCTTTCTTTCTTCTTCCCAGTCCTGGGCCTTGGACTCAGGGCCTGAGCACTGTCCCTGGCTTCTTTTTGCTCAAGGCTACCACTCTATCACTTGAACCACAGCACCACTTCTGGCTTTTTCTATATATGTGGTGCTGTGGCATCAAACCCAGGGCTTCATGTATGCGAGGCAAACACTCTACCACTAGGCCATATTCCCAGCCCTGTCTGTATTTTCTTATGAAAATAAGATGACAGAGTCTCATTCAAGTCAAGATTCACTTTAGTATCTCCTAATGTCAAAGCTTTTTGTGATCACTTAACAACTATTCATTAATTTAGGTAATTCCAGTATGCCCTATATGATAGTGACTAAAACATGTAAAGCTATGTATCTAAACTTTTAGTGCATCTAAACTTTTTAAAAAATTTGTTTTGTTTTTGTTGCCAGTCCTGGGGCGTGGACTCAGGGCCTGAGCACTGTCCCTGTCTTCTTTTTTCTCAAGGCTAGCACTCTACCTCTTGAGTCACAGTGCCACTTCTGGCTTTTTTCTATATATGTGGTGTTGAGGAATTGAACCCAGGGCTTCATGTATACGAGGCGAGCACTTTACCACTAGGCCACATTCCCAGCCTGCATCTAAACTTTTAATGTTATAGAAACTTAGAGTTAAAGGTAGCCAGGCATCATGCCTAAAATTCTAGCTACTCAGGAAGCTAAGATTTGAGGATCACAGTTTGCAGCCAACTGGGGTAGCAAATCTATGAGACTCTTATTTCCAATTAACTAGTAGAAAAGTAGAAGTGGAGATGTGGCTCAGGTGGTAGGGTACCAGCCTTGATTGGAAAAGCTAATCAGCAGTGCAAGTCAGCTGGGCACTGGTAGCTCATGCCTATAATCATTGATACTCAGAAGGCTGAGATCTGAGGATCAGGGTTCAAAGCCAGCCCTGGCAGGAAAGTCCGTGAGACTCTTATCTCCAATTAACCACCAGAAAACAGAAAGTGGCTCTGTGATTGTAGTGGTAGAGTGCTTGCCTTAAGATGAAGAGTTCAGAGACAGTGTCCAGGCCCAGAGATTAAGCTCCATGATTGACAAAATATTTAAATATTAAAGGCTATGTACCAGTGGCTTATGTCTGTAATCCTTCCTACTGAGGAGGCTGAGATTTGAGAATCTCAGTTCAAAGTCAACCGAAGCCGGAAAGTCTATGAAACTCTCCTCTCCAATTAACTACCAAAATGCCAGAAGTGGGGCTGTGGATCAAGTGGTAGAGCCTTCAACACAAAAGATGAGGAATAGTGCCCAAGCCCTGAGTGCTAGTCCCAGGACACACACACACACACACTATTAAAAACTGTGTGTGGTAACACACACTCACACCCACAATCAAACTTGGGATATTGAGGTAGGAAGATCACAATTCTCAGTTAAACTTGAGCCATATGAAATGTGCCTATCTCAACAAAACCAAACCAAAAGACAAAACAAAATGCTAAGACAACAGTAACAACAGCTAGAAATAAAGAGGGAATGACAAAGCAGGTCCAACTGGTTGGATATTAAATGGAGAAGTAATATGAAGGAATTGTGAGAATGAAGTAAATAGAAAAATTGTATAGAAGTAGAATATAAATTTAGATGGCTGGGTGCTGGTGGCTCAGGCCTGTAATCCTAGCTATTCAGGAACCTGAGATCTGAGGCTCCAGGTTCAAAGCCAGCCTGGGCAGGAAAGTTTGTGAGATTCTTATCTTCAATTAACCACCAGAAAACCGGAAGTGGCACTGTGGCTCAAGTAGTATGTATTTAAAATAAAAAAGAGAACTGGCATCAGTGGCTGATGCCTGTAATCCTAGACACTCAGGAAACTGAGATCTGAGGATGCTGGTTCAAAGCCAGCCCGGGTAGAAAAACCCAGGAGCAGCGTGCGTCTCCAATTAACTAGGAAAAAGCCAGAAGAGGTAGAACTCTCAACCTTGTAAAGCACAATCATGAAGCCGTGAGTTCAAGCCTTAGTACCAGCACACAACAATAAAAGTACAGATTTGTAATTCTCAGCAGTACAATGTTAATCCTTCTCTAGCCATTCCTACTTCTGTTCACCAGGTGGCAGCAGAGACCGCATGCTAGCTGGCACTTTACGTTTTTCCTAGATGTAGTTTGCCTAGCAACCAGAGGGCGTGGTTTGTGAGCTGAGCCAGAGGTAATTTACTCTTCAGGAATTAGGCTCCGGATAGGGCAAGCCAAACGCTGTTACGTGCTGTTTCTGTTTTTTTTTTTTTTCTGTTTCTGTTCTCTCTCTCTCTCTCTCTCTCTCTCTCTCTCTCTCTGTTTCTCTCTCTCCCCCCTCTCCCTCTCCCTTTCTCCCTCTCTCCCCCTCTCTCTCCCCTCCCTCTCTCTCTCCCCCTCTGTCCATCTCTTTCCCCTCTCTCCCCCCTTCTCTCCCCCTCTTCCCCCCCTCTCTCCACCTCTCTCTCTCCCCTTCTGTCTCTCCCCCTCTGTCTCTCTCTCCCCTCTCTCTCCGTCTCTCCCTCCTCTCTCTCCCCCCTCTCTCCTCTCTCTCTCCATCTCTCTTTCCTCTCTCTCTCTCCTCTGTCTCCCCTCCCCCTCCCTCCCCACTCCCCCTCCTCTTTCTGTCACTCTCTCTGTGTGTCTCTCTCTCTTTGTTTTTTTTTTTCTCCCAGGAGTCTTCAAGTGTCTGGTTCCTGTGCAGGGAAGTCCTATGGAGATTCTGGGCAGACCTGCATCATCAGCCCGGACTCTAAACACATGGACCACCTGTTAGGTCTCCTCCCTCTCTTTGTTCCCATGTGGGAAGTAATTAAGTAATTTCCACTCCACTCTCTGACAGTGCCCAGTTTCCCATCCCATGGAACGCTTCATACCTGGTAGCAGATCAATGTCTCCAGGCTAGCAGTTTGTGGATAAGAGTCTGATCTTTGCTGTAGATTCCTGGAGACAGGACAATGCAGGGTAGGCTGATTCCTTCCCGCTCCCCCCCGCCCCCCCCCCCCATTTCTCAGAAATGGAAAATTAACTCAAAGCCTCATGCATGCTAGGCAAGTGATCTGTTTCTTAAGCCAACCCCTCCCAGCCCTTTAGGTTTTGCATTTTGTCTCTGGCAAGGTCTCACTACTTTTGCTTGGGTTGGCCTTGAACACGTATTTTGAGGTGTACATCACAAAACGTTGACTCTTATTAAAGCTGCAGACACAGGACACAATGGCTTCTCCCATTGTGCTATAGCTTATTCTAAGAAGGAAGTAAGTCCTTTCCTAGTGCCTTTATGCTATTTGGACCTCTTTGACTAGCACAAAAATCTGCTTGTTATGGTCAAGTGCTAATTGTCTTTCATCTCTGCAATGCTGCTACTACCCAGTTCACTCACTGAAGCTTTCTGTCTCCTTTTTCTTTTGTGCTCCCTAGTTTTCTGCATTTCCCCTCTGAAGAGTATTGTTTATCCACAACCAGCTTCTCATATGCTTTCTTTTTGGCCAGTCCTGGGTCTTGGACTCAGGGCCTGAGCACTGTCCGTGGCTTCTTTTTGCTCAAGGCTAGCACTCTACCTCTTGAGCCACAGTGCCACTTCCAGCCTGTTCTGTTTATGTGGTGCTGAGCAATCAAACCCAGGGCTTAGTGCATGCTAGGCAAGCACGCTACCACTAAACCACATTCCCAGCCCCCTTCTCATGTTCTTTTGCCTTGGTCCCCTTTCTTTACAACAGGGTTTTCACACTCCATGCTGGGCACTCTATCTCTGTTCAGCTTCCTGAGATTTCCAATTGAAAAGATAAGGCTGTATTTGTTCACTACTGAAACTCCAGTACCTTCTATGGTCCCCCACATCAAAAGGTACCCATTGAGGGATCTACCAATGTGTGTGTGGTTGTGTGTGTGTGTGTGTGTGTGTGTACCACTAGTCTACTACCTCTTGGTAATGGGGAGATTTTTCTTTCCTTCATATTTCTCCTTTTTAATAGACACAAGTATTATTTTGATAAAGGAAAACTATCCTAATAGGCATTCTTTTCATCCATCAGAACCTAATATAGGACCCATTGTAGCAAAGACTGACTTAGTTCTGGTTGTGATATCTAAACATACTGAGTTTAGCCTTTTTTAGAGTCTCCATTGTCTTTTTTTTTTTTCCTCAAATTTTTATTCTCCATTGTCTTTTTAGATTAACATCAGGAAGTGGTGCTTGTGGCTCAATTGGTAAAGTGCTAGCTTTGAGCTAAAGTGCTCAGGGACAATGTCCAGGCCCAGACTTCAAGCCCCATGACTGATCAAAAAAATTGAGATTTATCCCTGGGCTCCCATGGCTCACACCTGTAATCCTATAATCCTAACTACTCAGGAGGCTGAGATATGAGGATCCTGGTTCAAAGCCTGGACAGGAAGGTGTGTGAGATTATCTCCAACAAACTACTCAGAAAAAGCTGGAAGTGGTGCTGTGGCTCAAGTGGTAAAGCACTAGCCTTGAGCACAGACAGGCTCAGGAACAGAGCCCAGGCCCTGAGTTCAAGCCTCAGGTCTGGCAAAAAATTCCAGATTTATGACATTTTGTTGAGAAATCTCACATACAAAGAATCAGCTGGAGTTATTAGCCTGTCCCTTTTAGATGGGGCATTTATTTTCTGATTTCCCATGGTTGCCACTATTTCCTTTTGCTCCTGATTGGGTTGTTTTTCTTACAATATAATTAGAAGGAAAGTAAAATATTTCTTTCCATTTGAGGGAAAATACAGACCATATTTATATTCATTTGTGTATATATATATATACACACACATTCTTTTTACAAATGGAATGGTCTAAAGTGTGTGTGTGTGTGTGTGTGTGTGTGTGTGTGTAAGATGGCAATGTTTTACATATGACCTCGTCACTCTTTGATGTTACTGCTCTACCACTTTGAGCCACAGCACCACTTCTGGTTTTCTGGTGGTTTTATTGGAGACAAGAGTCTCTCAGACTTTCTTGCCTGGGCTGGCTTTGAACCACGCGTGATCTTCAGACCTCAGCCTCCTTAGTATCTCAGATTACAGGCATGAGCCACAGGCACCTGACATAAATCTAGATTTTTATGTTGTCAATCTGAAATACTAGAAACTACTTCAGAAAGTGTGAGAAGAAATCCTGCAGGTGAAAAAGCCATGTGACAGGGCTGGATATAGTTTTGTTTATAACTTTGACTAGCCCAACCCCCTTACCTTGGGTATAACGAACAGAATTAGGCTTGCTGAGTGTCCTGATTTTTGCTAGAGCACCATAACTCAAATTTCCTGGTAATTACAACAGAAGAATTCTTGTATCCTTCAGAGACCTTCCTACACTTATTTAAGTTAAGTATCCTCTGAAGTGTTAAGCATTATATAATGTCAGGTTTAAAGGCATGTGGCTTCTTCCCTTAATGTAAATGTAATATAATGTATTTCCAACCTAGTACACCTTACTTCCCATTTAAGATGTCATCAATAATGGGTACAGATTGTGTATCATCAATGAAGTTTCAAAAACAATTCCAGAGGCTAACGATACAGCTCTATGTCAGAAAACATGCTCAGTACATGCAAGACCTTGTGTTCAGACTAGGAATTCCTGGTATGAAAAGAAAAAGAATTTCAGGGTTGGGGATTTTGCTCTGTGGAAGAGCATTTGCCTGGCAAATGCAAGGCCCTGAGTTCAATCCTCAGCTCTGGAAAAAAAAAGAATTTTAAAACAAAGTATTATGAAACATTATGTCTGCCTTAACCTTTTGTAATCTATAGTCTTTTTGAAATATGCAGTAAAATTACCAAAGATACTGTAAAAAAGTAAACTTTTTTGTTAATTTATAGCTTGTAGATTTTTGATGAATTTGCAAAACTTAGGCCTACGTTTAAAAATTATGCCAAACACTTGGCACAATAAAGACTCTCAAAGCCAATATATAGCATAAATTAGAGAATCAGACAGAACACTGTCATATGGGAAAATGAACTACGTAAAATAAAATCTTTAGAAGGAAGCCTCAAGTAATTATTTTTATAATGCTAAACACATAAAAGGAAAGAAGACACACTCTGAACCACAATTCATTAACATAGATTTGCACTTTATTTTAATTTTGCATCCTGAGAATAAAATGTTATCTGACAAGTGAACAACAACAGAAGCAGCAGTTGAAAGTCTGAGAGGCAGATACCCTTCATTTTGGCACAGCTGTATAAAGGTTGACTTCTTCCAGGGGAGTCATTCCTGGACTCAGGGGAGAATGATGAATTCATTCCACAGGCTATGTAACACTACAAGATGCATGAAAGTTCTTGGTTTCGATGGACATATCCACTATTATTCTTTTTCTGGTAAAGCTGTCCCAACAGGAATTCTTTGCTAAAAAAAATAGAAATTGTAGGCTTTGGGGCCAGATTTTTTAAAAATCAATGCCAACTTTCTAGCTATCCAGATATTTTGTCCTGTTCTTGCAGGTGAGACTCATATTTATATGTGGTTAGTCCAAAGATGGCAAACTAGCTTGTAGATTATATAATTTCAAACATTCGCAACGTGTTCCAAAGTCCAGGCATTAAAACAATTTTACACTATTTTCTTACAAGGAAAACAGAAAACAAAGCCCAGATAAACGTGAATAAAATAATCAGAAATCAAAAGAACATTTGTGAAATTATTGCCTTGAATCATCATGTAGTTTATACACAGATCTACTTTAAGAGACTCCAAAACTGATATTTAGTTCAATGCTAGAGCATGACATTACTACACATCTTACATTTGTAATACTGTGTGCACATGTACACATATCAATAAATTAGCTCAGTTATATAATCCTGAAACAGAAAAAAAGTGACAGCAAATTTTAATCTGAATTTATATAGCCGAATGTATACACACACCACACACACCACACACACACACACACACACACACACACACACACACACACACAGTCTAGCATTGCATTATTTAGGGACTAGGGAAGCAAAATGTGGAGAGGGCCAAATGTTGTTAATTCCTTTATAAAAGTGGCTCCCAACATTTTCCCCATATGAGTCTTATGATTCCTTCTCCATTCTGCAAGTACTTATTACATCACATGGAATAAAAGGCTTTGTAAAACTTTTATTAATCAAAATCACACTGCCACTCACAGCTTCTGATCAGTGTTGATAAGCAGTATTAATAGACAATTAAAAGGATAAGGAAAACACATGGGAATTCCATGTCGTATTTGGCTTATGCAGAAGGAATACTATAGGTCAATGTAAGGTTTCTAGCATAGTTTTTGAAATAAGGAAAGCTCAAGTGTATCTCTTACTGTTATCTTCATCTGCCCCAAGTTGGGAACCACTGGTTTGTCTCCATCTGTTTTTCCTCCCTAAACCAAGTACTAACATAATACAGTTACTCATGTTTAACAAAGTAGAATTAATAACAAAAACTACTTAAAGGATAGATCAACTATAACACTTATTCTGTAGGGTCTTACTGAGAAAGCAAGCTGACAAACATGAATTTAAAGGACTCTCTAAAACAATTATGTATATCTCTCAGCTGATTTCAAAGCACACTAATATATGAAAAAAGTCCTCAATTCTCCTGTGAGGTAGGTCCACATTATTGTCCCCACTTCAGCAATGAGGACATGAGGTACAGAGGAATTAAGCAGCAGAGCTAAGAATTAAATCAGAAGTGACTTGGGTTTGGTTTGAATTCTATACCATTTTCTTTTCCACCTAACTTGATCCATTTGTTCCAACTGATCTTTTTGAGGGTATGGAACTTGTTAAGACATGGAAGCAGATGCTGAATAGGATATGAAACTCTTCACATAGTCCAAGTGGATCCTCCCATATCTCTATTATTGTCACAGCTATAATTCTTGCCTGGATACCAACTGCATTGTCAGATTGCACATAGGCAAACAAAGACCTCAGTCCACTCAGTCCTAGGGAAAACTACATTCATGGAGGAACTAAGGTCTAGCAGGCATCAAGTTCTTTGCATCAGTGATATTATCACACATCAACTAGCAGCAAGATGGCAACTTCACTTTTATTGTGTGCAAGGAAGGCACTGTGAGAGTTTCTAAGGGTAGTAGATCTGAGAATAATTATTCTGAGATTATGGAGAGTAAAAATTTCCTAAAGATTCCTAGTATCACAGAACATTAGGCACTCTCTAATTTTCTGTCCTAGCTCTAGGTTCAACTCCATAATTTTACAGATGAAAAAGACTGACATGCAATTTAAGTGACTTGTCTGGGGCCCACAAGATTAGATCACTGTCATATAGTATGGGTTTGACAAAGTCCACAAAAAATGGAACGTATTCTCAGGTTGCCAACAAACTAAAAAGGCTGGCTCAGAATCAGGTAAGGGAAATCTGGGACAAGATAAGGATATATATATATATATATGTATATATATACACATACATACACACATACATATATACATGTTTATACATATGCATATGGGAAGGTATATACATATATATCCTTCAACTGTTTGTTTTTAGTCCACAAAATATATGAATAGGTATTAATAAAACCTATTCCTTTTCTGTGAAAAAAATCCCAACAGTTAACCATTTAAGGAAACCTTAATAATTTGATAATTGTAAAATAGACTGTTTTAAAGCAGAATTTTTAAGTATTCAATAGGACCTAATTTCAATGAACTTGAGAAATTAGGACTGAATAAGCAAAAAGTATTTCCACTATGTGAAGCTATTCCAATTAATCAGACAAATATAATTTCTACAGCCTCCTCTGTCAATATAGTAGATTCTAATGGAATAGTTTTGGGGACTTTAAGTTCAAGTAGTAAGGTTATTTTTTAAGTGACAGCTTATCTGTAGACAAAAATAAAAATGCTAATGGTGTTTAAAACTGTTTGTTCAAAGGCTTACAAATGGTACTGAACTTTACTCAAATGACCAAAAAAAAAAAAAAAAGAACAAATTTCATTTAAAATAGTAAGGGGGATAAATATTAATATAGTTTAATTTCTCAGGCATTAGTGTTTACAAGTTATAGTAATATGAATACAAGGGCTTCAAAGACTAGTGTTCTTCCACACCATGTTAAATCACATTTACTAGCATTAAAATTACACCAATACTAAGTGACTTATATTCCTGTCCTGCGATATTTTATTATTAATTTATCACATGATTGGAGCAAAATAAGGAAACAAGTTTCACATAATAAATAAATACATTACCCTTGTATCTAGTAAAAACAAAAAAGGATGATTTCTAATCAAAGCAATCCATTTATTCTTCCTCCTTCTGGATAACAAGTTATCTGTTCAAAAAAGACAAGGCACTTCTCCTTCTATTTCTAAAATTTGACAACAATGGTCTCTTTCCTAAATTAAAATGAGTATAGAAGGGTATAAAGTAGAGGACATGTTTGAGAAGGAGTCAAGAAATACGTAAATGACACTTGCTCATGGTTGTTATTAATAATACACATGCTACTGGCCTTCTGGATACCTTTTTTTTGTGTGTATGTGTCAGTCATGGGGAGTGAACTCTGGGCCTGGGCACTGTCCCTGAGCTCTTCAGCTCAAGGCTAGCACTTAAGCCATGGCGCCACTTCTGGTTTTCTGGTGGTTTATTGGAGATAAGAGTCTCATGGACTTTCCTGCTAGGGCTGGCTTTGAATCATGATCCTCAGATCTTAGCCTCCTGAGTAGTTAGGATTACAGGTGTGAGCCACCGGCACCTGGCTTGGATACATTTTTAAATGATCTATTTACTAAGCTGAAATCTGAAATTATAACCTCAAAGCTTAGTTGAGATTTATATACTTTGGCAAATACATGCTATTTTTCTCCAAAAACTAACATGGCAGATTTCATAAAAATATTATGTAACAAAGAAATTAAAAAAGAATGCCTGCAATCTGATAATAACTTTCACAAAAATACTAACTTAATGGAAAAATACAAGTATGGGGTATCCTGAGGATTAAAGAAGCAAGGTTCAGTGGGGGAGGAATTAATCACCACAGTATACTCTGTCATTTCAGCATTTGCTACTGCCAATTTCAATGAAAAGGAAATAATCCCTTCAAAACACTCAACTTCTAATGAGCTTCCAAAAAAAGGGAAAACTGGTTGAAAAAGCAGTCACATAAGGAAGGAAAAAGAAAATTAGTTGTTTACTAGGTAGTTTCAAAAAACTGAGATTAGTCAAACAGCAAAATGAACAACAAAGATAATAAATTTAAGAGCAATTAGTTAAAATTAAGTTTACACATGCTGGCGAACTTTTTTTGGTTTATGACAAACATTATTGTGACTTTGATTATACACTCTATTTCTCTCTTAATACTTGTTTCGTGGAAACAATCACTATATTTCCTGCTTTTTTTCTTTAAGCAAAACTAAGTGTGATTTATACATGGCAGAAAAGTTACTGTAATACCATATGGTCAATTTCTAAGGATACAGAAAAATGACATGATTTTTAAGGGTTGACACTTAAAAAGCAATGATTGTACTAGTGAGAATGAAGTCTGTATTATGATGAAAATCAGTTTTGGTATTAAAATGTCACAGTTTGAAGCATAAATCTGATCACAATAGTTGGAACATACACCATAGATACCATTTTCCCATGATCTTAGTTATAAAACAAGACATTGGATATGCACTTTCAGTTTCCACATGGTCTATATAAAAATACATCTTCCAGTTTACAGTAGGCAGACACAACATATTTCGGATGGTGGGGTAGCATGGGGGAATGGGGTTCCACAGAGGGAAGTGGTAGTGTTTGTGCAAACAATTATAATCACATATCAATTAGCGCATCTTTCTTCCCTCTTCTACTAGTCAAAGACAACAGTTCTCAGGTTAGGCATACACTTTAAAGGTGACTTCACCTTGTATGAAGAAATGATTGTTTTTTCCGCTGGGATGAGGGAGTGCCTAAAAAGCTTACTAAAACAACAGCAGCAAGATGACAAGAATATAATTCAGTCCCTTCACTTGACATTTATTTTCAGTGCTATGAGTTAACGAACAATGCCTACATACAGGCATACCTGTGCAGTTGAATTACTGTGATATAAAGCTGTTGCTTTGCTGAAATTAAAAAATTCAACTGAGTGTGGTAATCTATGGAATGCCAATTAGAGGGCTACATTTGTGGTAAAATTTCAAATGAAAACATTTTTTGTCTAAATACTTGTCTTTCCTCAATAATTTCCAAATGTTTAAAAAAAGATCCTCCAAAAGAAGAGAATATTTTGTCAAGTATGATTTGGCCACTATAGATTTTAGTTATAATTTCTCAATTATCTCTTTCCCAAAGCAGAATAACTGAACTCTAGAAAAGGGTTAGCAGTGGCTTTCACAGGAGTCTAGCTACCTCCCAAGACATGAAATCTCAAAATACTTAATGGGGAAAATTTTGGAGTTTTTTTTAAAGGAGGGAAAGAATATACAAAAGAAAAGAAATGCAGGAGAGTAAGCTAGGACATGTGTCAGATATCAAATAAAGTCTTTTGAAGGTGGGGGGAGGATAAAATGGGAAGTATTGAATTAAATGGGGAAAAATAAGGATCTTGGTTCCAGGTGCAATGAACAATGTTTGAGCTTGATAATGATTTCAATTTGAATCCACTTGTTACAAAGGGCAACCATGCCCTACACCTGAAAATTTAACATACTTGTATGGCTGTACCATAAATAGCATGTTAATAAGTCTCTACATTCAAAAGGATGCTTGCAAACTTCACTCATATTAAAATCTATGCAGAATTGTTGGCAATACAGTAAGATTAATATTACATTCTGTAAACCAAGGCATACCACATTTTACATTATGCAAAGAGACAATATTTACAAGGCTTTAGGAGTTTAAATATTTATCCACTAACATAAGTGATAATTAAGCAAAGTGCAGGACAAAACCAGTGCTATTAATTGCATGTCCTTTAAAAGCAGAATAAAACCATTTCTAAAAGCTACCAAAAGCTTTATTTAAGTGTGTTTAGTAAGGAATTACAGAGCATTAAATAACCTAGAAAAAATGATGCATAATTAGAAACAGTGAGTATGAAAATTATAAGGCAGCATGCTCAGAACAAGGTTTTGTTTTTTTAAAACACCATCACTGATGTTTCCTTTTTGTGGCAACTATATATATATATATACATATATGCATATATGTATATATATGTGTGTAGTAAGTAAAAATTGAAAGTGCAAAACACAAGCTTCATTTAAGAACAAAAAAGATGTGCAAATTTTCTTCTTAAACCAACACAAATAAAAGAGTGAGGAGAATATTCTACCATTATAAGGAATAAGTTGAACACAGCAAAGGAGACCATCTTCATTCCAAAATCATCTACAAGGCACTAAGGGTAGGAAATGACAGGAAACACAGAAGTGACTGAATAAAACTCCTCAGTCAGGTCGGAATATGGGGTATTTTGGTAAGAACTCTATTAGAATTACCTGCAAAATAAAAACAAACAAGGCTATGTTGACAAAATATTTTTCATTTAACATATAACATACGACCCAAAAAGTCTATATTCAGTTTTGAGATGACTGTATTTTGTTCATTGAACCACATACAAACACTTATATAAAGAAATGACAAGTTGCCATTAGACTGGCAATTTAAATATTAAACTGGCAACTCTCCAGTATTACTCAAAACAGTTTGTAGTTTTAGTATATTCAATCAATACCTGTATGCAAAGCATTTAAATTGGGATGAGGACAGTACTAGGGTTTGAACTCAGGGCTTGTGCAATCTAGGTAAGGATTCTACCTTGGAGCTACCCCTCCAGCCCCGGACATTTCATTTTAAGTGTGAGTGTAACAGAGTCAATGACAGTTTCTGTCATGTTATGCAGTGTTCTGTACAGCAACGACAACAACAACAACAGGGAGAAACTTAGGAGATTTTAGGAGCCCTGAAGTGACTTCTTCCACACAGAACTCTTTTGGAACATAAGATGATAGAGTCACAGAGCATCTCTCTGGGCTTCCACCCACACACCCACTGCCTTTTTTTTTTGGCCAGTCCTGGGGCCTGAACTCATGACCTGGGTGCTGTCCCTGAGCAGCTTTTTGCTCAAGGCTAGTGTTCTAAAACTTGAGCCACAGAGCCTCTTCTGTCTTTTTCCAAGTAGTTTATTGATAGTAAGAGTCTCACAGACTTTTCTGTCTGGGCTGGCTTCAAACTGTGATCTTTAGATCTCAGTCTTCTGAGCAGTTAGGATTACAGGTGTGAGCCACCGGCATCTGGCTCCACTGCCATTTCTGACTGGTAAACAAATCTCATTTTTGTAGCTAAGAGTTGTTATGACTGGATTTACAATAGCTAGTGATTTAAAGTGAGGAGAGAAAACTATAAATTTTCATGTTCTCCCCTTACCTTTTCTATTAACAAAGCAGAAGATATTGTAACTATGTTACACAGATTAGGAAAAAAACACCTATGTATATTATGCTCATATATTTTTCAACCCAAGAAGGTGATATTAGTTGAGGATTACTATGTTTTTTAAGTCATTCATGAAAAATAAGTGTCCAAATGGACTGACTAAATGGATTTAATTGCAAAAAGGCTGATAAGTAGAATAATAAAAACCTCAGCTATTTTAAGTATTTTATTTATAATAGAGTTTAGATTGTGTCATTTGTACATTTCCCCTACAACTATTCAAGGTGACAGAATACCATAATAATAATTTAGAGATGCAAATGGGGTGTTTCTTCTTATTATATACATACCACATGTCAGCACCTTGTAACTTGGATAGTTTAGTATTTTTCTTTTCATGCTGGTCCTGGTGCTTGAACTCAGCCTGGATGCTGTCCTTAAGCTTTTTTGTTCAACCACTTGAGCCACAGCTATACTTCTGGCTTTTTAGTGGTTAATTGGAGATAAAGAGTCTCATGGACTTTTCCTGTCCAGGTTGGCTTCAAAACTATGATCCTCAGATCTCAGTCTCTGGCATAGCTAGGATTACAGGCATAGGCCCCCAGCACCTAGCTTGGTTTAATATTCCTTCACAAGTTAATGATATGGAATAGATCACACTGGTTTGATGTGAATTTCTTTTGGTTATGTATGTGCTAGTAACTAGGGCTTGAACTCAGTGCCTCATAATCGTGCTTGGCTCTTTTCCCTTCATAGTCAGGGCTGTCTGCTACTTGAGTAATACCTCCACTTCTGGATTTTTGCTGGCTAAATGGAGATAATAGTCACTTGTATTTGTCTCTCTGGGCCAGCTTTGAACCTCAGTTGTCAGATTGAGGCCACCTGAGTAGCCAGGATTACAGACATGAGCCACCAGTGCCCACCAGTTCTATATGTATTTATGTCTCATGATTAAGATTGCATAGCTTTCAATAGAAACACTGAGCCTATATTAGAATCCATCTCCTTCTTTCACTACAAGTTAAATGTCAGCCAAGAAAGAAAAAGCCAGAAGTATGAAGTCAATTCCAACAAGTTTTGATGAGATTCCAAATTTAGAAATATTTGGTACCACAACAGCTGTTCTCACTATCATGTGTTAAGGATTGTGTCTATGTTACAAGAAATCAGAGTTGCACAATGTTTTCATTCGAGAATACTTGCCGAAATGTTTCTAAGATCTAAATCTCAGCTTTCAACAAATTTTAGTTTGGCTACAAATCTAAAGAAAATGAAAGGAAATGTCTACATTCCAACTGACAAAAGTTCAGGCTGAGAAGAAAAAAGGCAGAAAGAATAGTTGACAGATGCTAAACACAGTAAAATGTTACACTTAGGATGAAATCCAAAAATGTAATTAAAACAACTTCATACTTACATACTCCATCATATTGCTCGTTTCACATTTCCTTTTAGTCAACTTCCAGTGCAAAGCAAGCTAAGAAAGTAGAGTTTCATTAAGAATTCTTATATCTGTTTAAACTTATTACAACGTGAGCATTTGAAAAGGTCACAGAAAACAATCTCGGTTTAAGATATAAAACCCACCTAAATACTTCATAAAGGGTGTGTGTGTGTGTGTGTGTGTGTGTGTGTGTGTGTGAATTCTCTAATCCATTTTTTTGTGGTCTGAAAAATTCCTGTTTAATACAGGAATTTATTTGCTTAATTTTTCTTACCTTGTGATATAATCTGTTATTTTCCCATTCTAGTAACTTCTGAATTGATCTTCTGGTCTAAGAAAAAGGATCAAGACTCTGTTATAAAATGATCTGAAAAACATTGTAAACTACATGCCTCTATATTATTCTGCTTACTTATAAGATCTTGTTAATTTCTCCTGTTGTTTTCCTATTAGAAATAAGAAAAAAGGAAAAGATCTGACTGTAACCATCCAAAGTGAAGGAATATTTTGGATAATTACTATAGAGTTATAATAATGACTCATGGTTTTGTTTTTCAAAATGAAATATGTACAAATTGCTTTGTGTTATGTGGTCATTCACTTGACTATTTATGAAAATATTATCAATATTGCTTTCTTGAAACAGTGGTTTCTTCAGACCTAACCTAGATTTTCACGTACCTTCACAGGATTTCTTTTTTCTTTCGTATGTGTGTGTGTGTGTATGTGTGTGTGTGTGTGTGTGTGTGTGTGTGTGTGTTTGAGCGCGTGTGTGTGCGCTGCTCTTGAGGCTGTCTCTAAATTTTTGTGCTTATGGCTAGTGCTCTACTATTTGAGCCACAGCTCTACTTCCGGCTTTTTTTGTAGCTAATTGGCCATAAGAGTCTCATGAACTTTCTTGCCAGGGCTGGCTTTGAACCATGATGCTTAGATCTCAGCTTCCTGAGTAGCTAGAATTACAAGCATGAGCCACCAGCACCTAGCCAGGATAAGTTTTTCATAAACATCTAATATACAAAGCTAAGCTGATTCCTCACATAAAGTTTCCTAATCAGACCTCCTAGTGTATAACACCTGACATACATAGCAGTAGGTTAAGGTCAAAAGGCTGAGTAATACAAGCCAGAATTTTCCATAAAAAATAACATAACAATTTGCAACCTCGGATCAAATATCCAGCGAAATTGGAGTTCACATTCGAAGGGAAAGCCAGATCTTTCCACACCAAAGAAGAGCTAAAGGAGTATGTGAATAAAAAACGAGCCCTACAGCGAATTCTAAGAGGGGAGCCCCAACCAACAGAGAGTGTAAAAGACACACAGACAGAATCAGAAAGAAACTTCAATAGCCAAAGTCCAACAGAAAGAACAGATCACTAAAGACGAGAAAAAAAAAAGAGGAAAAAACAGCCCAACAAGAAAATGGAAGGAGAAAAAACACCCTTATCCTTGATCTCTTTAAATATAAATGGTTTAAACTCCCCGATAAAGAGGAACAGACTGGCAGAATGGATTCGCAAACAAAAAGTTGACATCTGCTGTCTACAAGAGACCCACCTTACAGCAAGAGACAAAAACAGGCTCTGAATGAAAGGATGGAGCAAGATCTACCAAGCAAATGCACCCACCAAAACGGCAGGTGTAGCCATTCTGATCTCAGACAAGCTGGACTTCTCATTAAAGTCAACTCAAAAAGACAAAGAAGGACACTACATATTAATACAAGGAAAAATCCAGAATCAAGACATCACGCTGATAAATGTATACTCACCGAACAAAAGAGGCCCAACATATGTCAAATAAATTCTCACAGAATTACAGAACAAGATAGATGCAAACACAATCATAGTGGGTGACTTTAATACCCCTCTCTCTCCAAGAGACAGATCCAACACCCAGAGGATTAGTAAGGGAGCTGAGGACCTAAATAACACCATTTCCCAAAAGGATCTAACAGACCTATATAGAACCTTCCACCCTACAAAGACCCAATACACCTTCTTTTCAGCAGCCCATGGATCATATTCCAAAATAGACCACGTCATAGCCCACACAAAGAACCTCAGCAAACACTACAGTATTGATGTCTTCCCATGTATTATAGCTGATCACAGTGGATTAAAGGTAACCCTCAACAACAAAGGATACCACAGAGGCTATACACACTCTTGGAGGCTAAACCCCATGCTGCTATCCAACACTTGGGCCACAGACCAAATTAAAGATGAAATCAACGAATTCATAAGCCACAATGACAAAGAAAACACATCACAAAGGAACCTATGGGACACAGCTAAGGCAGTACTGAGGGGCAAGATCATTGTCCTCAGCACCCACATTAAAAGAATGGAAGCAGCGCAGGTGAATACCCTCACGATGAAACTAAAACAACTGGAGAAACAAGAAATGACAGAATCTAAAACGACTAGGAGGGGAGAGATCACAAAGATTAAAGAAGAGATAAATCTGATTGAAAATAGAAAGACCATTCAACAAATAAATAAGACTAAAGGCTGGTTCTTTGAGAAAATAAACAAAATTGACAGACCCCTTGCAAGACTTACAAAAAAAAGAAGAGAAGAGACTCATATACGTAAAATCAGGGACTCCACCGGAAAAAGTACAACAAGTACACAAAATATTCAAACAATCATAAGGAGCTATTTCCAAAACCTCTACTCAGCAAAAAACAATAATTTTACAGAAATGGATCAATTCTTAGAGAAGTACAAACTACCCAAACTGAACCAAGAAGAAATAAATCAACTAAATAAACCAATAACTTACAGTGAGATACAGGAGGTAATCAAGAACCTCCCTACTAAGCAAAGCCCAGGCCCAGATGGATTCACCAACGAATTCTACAAAACCTTTAGTGAGGAGCTAATACCAATACTCCTCAAACTCTTCCGTGAAATAGAAACAGAGGGAGAAATCCCAACTCATTCTATGAAGCTAATATACTCATTCCCAAACCAGGCAAAGACCCAACAAAAAAAGAGAACTACAGACCAATATCACTAATGAACACAGACGCAAAGCTCCTCAATAAAACATTAGCTAACAGGATCCAGAAACTGATCAAGAAAATCATACATCATGACCTAAGTAGGCTTCATCCCTCAGTCACAAGGATGGTTCAACATCCGTAAATCAATCAACGTAATTCACCACATAAACAGATCTAAAATTAAGAATTACATTGTTATCTCAGTCGATGCCCAAAAAGCCTTTGACAAAATACAACATCCATTCCTATTAAAAGCTTTGGAGAGAACAGGAATAGATGGAACATTCCTCAAAACAATAAAAGCCATATACAACAGACCAACTGCTAATATCATATTAAATGGAGAGAAACTTAAATCATTCCCCCTAAACTCAGGAACAAGACAAGGATGCCCACTCTCCCTAATTCTGTTCAACATAGTGCTGGAATCCCTAGCCATAGCAATAAGGCAAGAGGAGGACATCAAAGGGATCCACATCGGCAAGGAAGAAATCAAGTTATCCCTATTCGCAGACGACATGATCTTATATCTGAAGGACCCAAAAAACTCAATACCCAAACTCCTACACCTAATTAACCAATTTGGCAAAGTAGCAGGATACAAAATCAATCCACGAAAGTCAGAAGCTTTTCTGTACACCAGCAATATATAAACAGAAAAGGAAATTATGGAAACAATTCCATTTACAGTAGCCAAAAAAAGAATAAAGTACTTAGGGATCAACTTAACCAAGGACATGACAGACCTATTTAATGAAAACTACAAAAATCTAATAATGGAAATCAAAGAAGACACAAGGATATGGAAAGACCTCCCATGCTCATGGGTAGGCAGAATCAATATAGTGAAAATGGCCATATTGCCCAAATTGTTATACAAATTCAATGCAATACCTATCAAAATCCCAGCCACATTCTTCACTGAAATAGAGAAACCAATCCATAAATTCATATGGAACAGCAAAAGACCTAGAATAGCCAAAGCAATTCTAGGCAAAAAAAGCAGTGCAGGAGGTATCACAATACCACACTTCAAGCTCTACTACAAGGCCATCATAACAAAAACAGCCTGGTATTGGTATAAAAACAGATCGGAAGACCAGTGGAATAGAATTGAAGACTCAAATAAAACCGCACTCTTACAGCCAACTGATATTCGACAAAGGAGCTAAAGACATACAATGGAATAAACAGAGCCTCTTCAACTACTGGTGCTGGGAGAACTGGGCAGCCATATGCAGAAAACTCAAAGTAGACCCAAGCCTACAACTCAAAATGGATCAAGGACCTCAATATCAGAACTGAATCCTTGAAACTACTGAAGGACAGAGTAGGAAAGACGCTAGAACTTATAGGCACAGGAAGGAACGTCCTGAATAGAGTCCCAGGGGCACAACAAATAGGGGAAAGACTCGACAAATGGGACTACTACAAATTAAAAAGTTTCTGCACAGCTAAGGACATAGCCACCAAAACAGAAAGACAGCCAACGATATGGGAAAGGATATTTACCAGCACAGCAACAGACAAAGGCCTGATATCTGTCATCTACAGAGAACTCAAAAAACTAAGGCCCTCCAAGCCCAATAAACCTATTAGGAAATGGGCAAAAGAGCTAAAGAGAGACTACACAAGAGAAGATATAAAAATGGCAAAGAAACATATGAGGAAATGCTCAACATCCCTGGTAGTAAAGGAAATGCAAATAAAAACAACCCTGAGATACCACCTCACCCCAGTTAGAATGGCCTATACTCTGAACTCAGGCAACAACAAATGCTGGAGGGGCTGTGGGGAAAGAGGAACCCTTCTCCATTGTTGGTGGGAGTGCAAATTAGTACAACCACTTTGGAGAACAGTATGGAGGTTTCTCAAAAAGCTCAATATAGACCTACCCTATGACCCAGCCATACCACTCCTAGGCATCTATCCTAAACAGCAAAACCCAAGATATCAAAAAGACATTTGTACTTCCATGTTTATCGCGGCACAATTCACAATAGCCAAAATATGGAAACAACCCAGATGCCCCTCCACAGATGAATGGATCCAAATATATGGTACTTATACACAATGGAATACTACATAGTGATTAGGAATGGTGAAATATTGTTATTCGCAGGGAAATGGTCAGAACTCGAACAAATAATGTTGAGTGAGACAAGCCTAGAACACAGAAAACAAAGGGGCATGATCTCCCTGATATATGACTGTTAACAAAGGGAGACGGAGAGACAGTAGAGACCAAGTCTGTGAATACTGTATATGTTCTTGATACATTGTATATTGTATATATTTCTACCTGACCTAGAGAAGGGATAGAAAAACAGGACGTAAGATATCACACTGCCCTACTATGTAACTGTACCCTTTTTGCAGAACACCTTGTCAAAAAATTTGTGT
The DNA here is from genome assembly GCF_023159225.1 of Perognathus longimembris pacificus. Classification (NCBI taxonomy): domain Eukaryota; kingdom Metazoa; phylum Chordata; class Mammalia; order Rodentia; family Heteromyidae; genus Perognathus; species Perognathus longimembris. Next base: position 58,686,739 of record NC_063188.1, read on the forward strand.
TCAATTAATAAACAAATAAAAAAAGAATTTGCAAAGCCTTTGAAAGCATTAAAAGATTACTAGGCATTTTAATTATTATTGATAGAGCTGTATACGGTTTTTGATTTAAAAAACCCTGCTGGTAGGCACTGTTAACTTTGAAAATTACTCTTTTTTACAACTAAAGGATTTATAAGCCAGGCTATATCTGAAATGATTTCTAAAGTGCCCACACAAGAAACTATCTTACCTGTTGAACTGTGCAAGTTAACAACCCATGGCAACTGAATTCTAAATAAATTCTAGCTATTTACAATTGGCTACATCAGCAAAAAAAGTTGAGTGTATTGTGGAGTCATTACGTTTCATAGAGTCTGGATAAAAATCAGATGGATAACAAATAGAGACTGAATAGTAATTAAAAAGCTTTCAGGGGGCTGGGAATACGGCCTAGTGGCAAGAGTGCTTGCCTCGTATACATGAAGCCCTGGTTTCGATTCCCCAGCACCACATATATAGAAAACGGCCAGAAGAAGCGCTGTGTCTCAAGTGGCAGAGTGCTAGCCTTGAGCAAAGAGAAGCCCAGGACAGTTCCTAGACCCTGAGTCCAAGGCCCAGGACTGGCACACACACACACACACACACACACACAAAATCTTTCAGGAAGGATAAAAAAGGCTGATTATTTGCAACTATGAAAACAGAAGGAAACCTGCCATTATGTTTATTGGGAGAAAGGAATAGGAAGTATGAGACAATGGGTGAGATTGATTGGAATACAGTGTAAATGTAAAAATAAGATCCTGCTTGTATAACTAATATAAGCTAATTTTAACAAAGAAAAAAATATTTCCAGAAGGAAAAAAAATTCCAGGATCAGAAGGCTTCAATCATGAATTCTTCCAAACATTTTAAGAAATAATACAAGTCCTTCACAAATTCTTTCAGAAAATAGAAGGAACACTTCCAGTTCACCATATGAGGGCAATATTATTGTTACCAAAGTCAGATAGACATCACATACGCGCACAGTGCCACAGATCAATATCTCTCATTAACACAAACAAAATATTCTCAACTACATTATCAAACTGAATCATGTTCAAATTGAGTCCTGTCAACACAAAAATAAACTCATATTATAAATAAATAAACTCATTATATTAATAGAATAAATGGGAAAAAAACACTTCCTTTTTTTGAGACAGGGTTTCACTATGTAGTCTCAGCTGGCCTGGAATTTTCTATGTAGCTCAGGCTGGTCTTGAACTCACAATTCTCTTGCCTTAGCTTCTCCAGTACTGGGATTACAAGCTTGAAACACCACAGCTAGCTGCATATGATTAACACCCCCACAAATTAATCAACAAACTTCACCATTTACAATAGCATCAATAGTAATACTTAGAAACTTAACAAAAGAAGCAAAAATCCCTGTGTTCATGTAAATATGAATATTGGAGAAGTTCCAATATCCATTCATGACAAAAGCCATAAGACACTAGGCCTAGATGTGACCTTTCTCAGCTTGAGAAAAGACAAGTATGGAAAGCCTGGAGCCACCATCATGCTTCATGGTGACACTAAATGTTTTACCTCTGAAACTGGGAATTTATGGTGGTTTTCTCTCACTGCTTTTTCAACACTGTATTAGAAGTTATTGCTAAGGTAATTAGATAACCCTAATGGAAACCACTAAAACACTTGTTAATCCCTTATCAGATATATGACTTGCAAGTATTTCCTCCTGTTCTGTGGCTTATCTTTTCACTCTGAAAAACACCACTTAATACACAATTTGCAAACTACTAAGTAGTTCAACCAGGTTTGCAGCATATAAGATTGTGGGAGGCACAATTCTTGTTCCTCTGATCTTCAGCACCTGGCATTACACCTTTGACTGTGTGTGTTACATTACAAAAGGGATGGTACAGATGTAATTAAAGTTACTGATCGACTGGCCTTAAAATAGGGAGATAATCCAGGATTATTTAGGAAGAATGAATGAATTCACACAATCAGAGAAACTTTCCTGGCTAGGAGAAGGAAAGATTTGAAATACAAGAGGGATCCAACTCACCATTGCTGGCTTTATGATGGAAAGGGCTACATAAGATGTGTAAAAAGGAAATGAGTTTTGCCAAAACCTGGATGGGACTAGAAGCAAATCAGTTCACCGAGGAATAGAGCCCTTTCAACATCTTGACTTTGGCCATTGAGACTCTTAGCAAGAGAACCCAGTTGAATAGGTTGTGCCTAGACTTTGGACTATAAAATAACATATGGACATTATTGTATACCACTACGTCTATGGAATTATGTTACTGCAGAATGAAACAACAATAAGAGGCTGGAGATGTATCTCAGTTGTACAGTACTTGCCTAGAATGTGTAAGGTACCACACAGAGTAAAAACAAAGATTAAAGTTAAAGAAGAAGTAAATGAATGGGTGAAAACATTCTATGAACTAGAAAGATTTCATGGCAATGCTTTGGAAGCATTCTCTAGGGAAGATCATATGGTAGGTCACAAAACAAGTCTTAAAAATTTTAAGAAGACTGAAATTATAGCAATTGTCTTTTCCAGTAACAACAAAATGAAGTGAGAAGTCAATAGCACAAGAAATCTTGGAAAATTCACAAGTATGTGAAAATTAGACAGTGTGGTCCTAGACAGCCAATAGGGCAAAGAAGACAATAAAGAAGAGAAGAAAAAGGAAATAAAAATATCTTCAGAGAAATGAAAATGGAGACACAACATATCAAAACAAATGAGATGAAGCAAAAGCAGTCCAAGAGGGAAGTTAACAGAAAAAAGTGTACACTGGAGAAAAGAGAAAGCACTCATGTTATATTTCAAAGAATTAGAAAAAGAACAAACTACCCTCAACTTTCATAGAAGAAAGGAAATAAAAATCAGAGCAGAAATAAGACACTGGAAAAGAACAGAAAAGAACAACAGAACTCAGAATCAGTTTTTTTGAAAAGAAAAAGGAAATCAACAAATCAAAATGAACAAATTTGTGTGTTAAGTGGTATTTTTAAGAGAGTGAAAAGATAAACCACACAATAGGAGGAAATTCTTACAAATCATTTATCTGACAAGTGATTAACAATAGGAATATATAAAAATACCCACAACTCAAGAACAAAAAATGTAGTAACAAATGGATAGAGGATCTGAACAGACATTTCTTCAAAAAAGACATATAAGGGCTGAAGGTGGCTGCGCTGGTGGCTCACACCTGTAATCCTACCTACTCAAGAGGCTGAGATCTGAGGATCATGGTTCAAAGCCAGCTTGGGCAGGAAAGTTGTTTGACTCTTATCTCCAATAAACTACTCAGAAAAGCTGGAAGTGGCACTGTGGCTCAAGTGGCAGGGCACTAGCCTTGGGCAGAAGAGCTCAGGGACAGTGCCCAGGCCTCAAGTTCAAGCCCCACAACCAACAACAAAAGAGCTGAAGTGTGGGGCTTAAATTCCACGTTCCCCCCTTTTTCCCGGGGAGATGCCAAGCCCCAAATTGTGAAGGACACTCAGCTCTGCCTCTCCCACCAGCAGGAGGGGTGGAGCGTGTTCCTGTTGGGCTAAGACAACTGAGGTATGGCTGCCGAAATCTCCGCCCCCCCCCTCCCCCTTATGCATTAAGAGCAGATGCGGGACAGAGATTCAGGGGAGCCAGTGCGATGTTCCACCAGTCTCAAAGGATTTTATTCAAGGGAGGGGTTTATATAACAGTAATGGCAGGCAGGAAGAGGAGGGACTAACTGGGTATTAATGATTGGCTAGTGAACTGTCCATCAAGGTGATAGAGGAAGTTCCTCTATGGGCGGAGACCACAGCCCCACCAAGGACCGGGTCTCCAGGGCCTCCCTTGCCATTACACACGTGGCCAAGACAGAAGGTGGGGCTGGTGTGCTTTTCTTCTGGCAGAACCCGGAAGATGGGAGTGGCTAGCTCTCACACTGCCCCAGGGTGGGAGGGAAGGCAGGGTCTCAGGACCGCCTTCTCCCCCTCAAAGCCAAGCTGAATCCACAACACTGAAGGCGTGGCTCAGCAGTAACATGCCAGCCTAGCAAATGTGAGATCTGGAGTTCAATCCCCCCAGTCTTGCCCCAAACAAAGAACAACAAAACAAAAAGACTGACAAATGGCCAATAAGTAAAACTGCTCACAATTTATTATGGGAAAGAAAAGTAAAACCACAGGAAACACCATTTCATATTTATTAACGTGGCTATTATCAATAAAATGGTAAATAAATGTTGGTGAGGATCTGGAAACTCGGGGATGCTTGTGCATTGTTGTAGGGATATAAAATGGTACAGCTACTATGGAACATTTGGTGGTTGCTGAAAGTGCTAAACAATGGCTATTATGATCCAGCAGTTGCACTCCTAGGTAATACTTGTACAAACTGAAAACAAGGAATGAAACAGATACTAGTACAACAGTGTTTATTGGAGCATTATTTATAGTAGCTCAAAGGTAGCAGCAACTCAGGTGTCCAAAAGATAAGTGAATAAACAATATGTGGTGCATAAATAAAATATACTCTAATTCAGTTGTAGATGTGAGCAAACTTTCTGAAACATGATATGATATGGATGAACCTTAAATACTTTATGTAAGTGAAATAAGAAAATTTGTAGAGACAGAATAGGTTACAGATGGTCAATATATAAAGGAAGAGTGAATGGGGAGTTATTACTTAGTGGAGATAGAATTTCTTCATGGAGTAATGAGAAGACTTTAGAAACTGTGGCAATGGATGTACAACCCTGGGAATATATTAAGGCTACTGAACTGTAACACTTGAAATGATTAAAAGGGCAAATTTTGTGTATATCTTAGCAAAATAAAAACCTTTAAATTGAATTACAATACTGGAAACCAAGAGAGAATTTGATCAGTTGACAAAAAATGAAAGGAACTTCTGGATTGTGGAAAGATCATCCCTTCAATTGAAGGCTCTGAGCTCTAAAACATTAAAACTTGATGGCAATGATTTGTAACAGAGGTTTAGGAACCAGAAACAATGAAAGCAAAGCTGTGCTTCAGTGGTACAGTACCTGCCTACTAAGTCTGAAGCCTTGGGATCATACCTCAGTACTGCCAAAAAACCAAACAAAAAGCAAAGATGAATTTGATGCAATTTTAAACATTCACAGCCACACTTTGTGTTAGGGGGTCAGGCAGGTATCAGATGGAGATGAGGACAAATAAGGGTGAATATGATCAAAATACTTTATTTGATTGTAAATATAACAACGAGACCTGTTAAAATTGTTTTAAGAGGGGAGGGGGGATGAAAGACAGTGATAAAAGGGGATGATGGTGATTGAGAAACATTGCATATCTGTATGAATAAAACAACTTCAAAATCCCCAAGCTTGGGCTGGGAATGTGGCTTAGTGGTAGAGTGCTTGCCTAGCATACATGAAGCCCTGGGTTCCATTCCTCAGCACCATATAAACAGAAAAAGTTGGAAGTGACGTTGTGGCTCAGGAGGTAGAGTAGTAGCTTTGAGCAAAAAGAAGCCAGGGGCAGTGCTCAGGCTCAGAGTCCCAAGCCCCAGGACTGGCAAAAAAACCCCCAAAACAACCCCCCCCAAAAAAAATCAAAACTCAAAACCACAAACCTAAAACAAACAAACAAAATGTGTGAAAGAGACAATAGGATAAGAAATTGACCCTGAGGAAACAAAATAAACATCTAGCCAGGTGTTGATGTCTCCCTGCCATGATCCTAGCTACTCTGGAGGTTGAAATCTGATGAATATGATTTGCAGTCAACTTGGGGGAAAAAAGAGTTCCTAGAGACTTATCTCCAATGAGCCTTAGAAGATGGCCAGCCTTGATGGAAAAAGCTAAGGGACAGCTCTCTGGCCCTGAGTTCAAGTCTCAGTGATAGCACAAAAAATGTCAATTAATAGTCTCATATATGACAAAATTAACTTTGTAACATAAGGGTGATCCATTTAGGCAATGTATGGGGCATAGACATAATCTATCCTGGCCACACAATAAGGAAAATACAAGACAAACTGGAGAATAAATAATTCCTCTAAGATGTGTTTAAGAAGTGGGATCATGGTATATACATGTACCTCAAATATTGAAGACATAGGCAATTATGGAGAAGCACAACCTACCGAAAGCAAATTGTAGAAGATAACTGCATTTAAACCAGGACTTGGGTAGCAAAATGTAACTTTAATTATTGAACTGCTGAAAGCTCAGGGGAACAATATTGAGTGTTAAGGAAACAACAAATGAATGTAAAAATGAAATAATACTATCACACTGGTGATTAGCGTAAACATAGGAATTTTGGAGAAATGTAAACAAAGCATGTGTAAGGTCTGTATCAGGAAAATCACAAAACTGATGAAAGTTCTCCTACATGATAAGCATGTCATGAATATGGTGAAAACTCAATATGTCAAGGTATCTGATATTTCTAACTTAATCTACAGATTCAATGCAGTCCCAATTAAAACCCCAACAATTTAGCATGTATTAGTAAACTGTTATAAAGTTTATACAGAAAGGCAAAAGATCCAGAATAAGGAGAATCAAGTCAGAAGACAAGAAGTGGAGGTGTGGTTCAAGTGATATAGTGTCAGTCTAGAGGGAAAAACCGGAAAGGCAGGAGGCCCTGAGTTCAAGCTCCAGAACTGGCACAAAGTTGGAGGACAGATGTAGCTGACCTCAGGACTTATTATAAACATACAGTAATCAAGGTAGTGTGCTACTGATGTATGAAAAAGAACTGATTCAATGATCAGTACAACAAAACAGAGAGGCCAGAAATACATCTACAAAAATAGAGCCATCTGATTTTTGACAAGTGGTGAAAGACAATTTAGTGGTGAAAGGACAGTGTTTTCAGCAAGTGCTGTTGGTACAAGTGGAGATTCACATGCAAAATTATGAGTCCAAAGTCTTTATATCTTTTAGAGAAAATGACTCAATATGGATCACAAACTTCAATGTAAAGTGCAAAACCATAAAGCTTCTACAATACAGCAGCAAATAAAACACAGATGACTTTAGATTTGGCAGATTTTTTAGGTACTATGCCAAAAAAGCATAAAAATGGGTTAAGGCTGGGAATGTGGCTTAGTAGTAAGAGTGCTTACCTAGCATGCATGAAGCCCTGGCTTGAGTTCCTCAGTACCACATAAACAGAAAAGCTGGAAGTGGTGCTGTGGCTCAAGTGGTAGTGAGCTAGCCTTGACAGAGCCCAGGCCCTGAGGTCAAGCCCCAGGACTGGCAAAAATAAATGGTTAAGTTTAAAGTCAATAAAAGAATGACTTCTGCTTTACAAAAGACAGAATAAGAAGGTACACAACAACTTCATGAAACTATTTTCAAAACACACATCATATAGAGTACTGACATCTATGGTATATGAGTATGTTAAGAAAATTCAACGGTAATAAAAGAAATGGCATAATTTGAAAGTGGGCATGGGTGCTTCAGTTTCTGCCCTGCTAGACCCTCCTCTAGAAATGAATGGGTGAAGGTCCTCTGGAGGGCACACAGCTTTCTTCTTCTCCTGAAAGCACTAAGAAAAGAGCATAAAGATGATGTCTAAATAGCAAATAAGCCTACATAAAGCTGTTCAATATGATGTAAGTGAAGAATTGGAAATGATCCAATAGTGAGGTAAAACTACATGTTTCTTAGAATGAGCAAACTATAAAACACTGACAACAACAAATGCTGGTGATCATGTGGAATTGCTGGTATTGAGGCTTGAACTCACTCATTGGGCACTATTCTTAGCATTTTTGCTCAAGGCTGGCACTCTACCACCTGAGCCACACCTCGACTTCCAGCATTTTAGTGTTTGATTGGAGATAACAGCCTCACAGACTTTTCTTGCCCAGGCTTTGAACCTTGATCCTCAGATCTCAGTCTCCTGAATAATGAGGATCACAGGCGAAAGCTACCAGTGGCCAACCAGCAATATTATCTTTATTCATTGTTGACAGGAATGCAAAATTGTAAAGCCACCGTGGAAAGGTATTTGGCAGTTTCTCATAAAACTAAGCATCTTCTTACCAAATGACCCAGCAATCATACTCCTTGCTATTCAACTAAATGGGTTGAAATTTTCTGCTGATTCGTCTTTTTTATAATTGCCAAATCTTAGAAGCAAATGAAATGTTCTTCAATGTGGTGGATAAAAAATGGTATATCCAAACAATGTGGTATTCTATGCTAAAAAAATGGAGTTACAAAATCAGAAAAGATAAAGAAGGTTCTTTGAATAAATATTGGTAAGCAAAAGAATATGAAAAGACTATTTTGTACAGTAATAATAATTATAGCTGGGCACCAGTGGCTCATGCCTGTAATCCTAACTACTCAGGAGGCTGAGATCTGAGGATCGAGGTTCGAAGCCAGTCTAAGGAAAGTCTGTAAGACTCATCACCAATTAACTACCAGAAAACTTGAAGTGGTGCTATGGCTCAAAGTGGTAGAGCACTAGCCTTGAGCAAAAAAGCTCAGAGACAGTGTCCAGGCCTTGAGTTCAAGTCCCACAGCTAACACCACCATCACCAACAAGTAAATAAACTCTTCAAATTGCAAGAAAAAGAAATCTGTTAACTAAAATTACATACAAAAAGTTGAAATCAAAACATTCTTAGATTAAAAACTGAGACTGTACATTTTCCTGCAAGCCTACCTTAGGAGAAACATCAAAGGAAGCTTTGTAGACCTGGTTTCAACCAGGTGATGTCGGGTATTAACTTGAATTTGCACAGATATAAAAAGAAAATTCAAAGAAGCCTAATGAATTCCAAATAGGATAAACTTAAAGTGAGCCATAGGAAGAAAAAGTATAATGCAACTATTAAAACCCAAACAAGCCAAGTGCTGGTGGCTCATGTCTGTAATCCAAGATACTCAGGAGGCTAAGATCTGAGGATTGCAGTTCAAAGCCAGCCCAGGCAGAAAAGTATCCAAGACTCTATCTTCAAAAATTACCACAAAAGGGCTGGAACATAGTTTAGTGGTAGAGTGCTTGCCTAGCATGCATGAAGCCCTGGGTTCAATTCCTCAGTACCACATAAACAGGGGGAAAAATCCAGAAATGGTGTTGTGCCTCAAGTGGTAGACCCAGGACTGGCAAAAAAGAAAAATAATAATCACAAAAACCCCCAACAGGCTGGAGGTGGAACAAGCAAGCTGAGCATGCAAACTAAGCAAATTCAAGGCTCTGATTTCAAACTCCAGAATACTGGCAAAATATTTTCAAAAACAGAAGAATCCTGAAAGCAGTAAGAGAGAAGCAATTTGTATAAGGGATCCTTGGTAAGACTACTAGCTAATTTTATATTAGAAATCATGAAAGTCCCAGGCAGTAAGATGACATATTTTAAAGTGTTGAAAGAAAAATTGTCAACCAAGAATTATGTATCTAGCAAAATTATCCTTTGAAAAAAAGTAGAGGGGCTGGGAATATGGTTTAGTGGCAAGAGTGCTTGCCTTGTATACATGAAGCCTTAGGTTCAATTCCTCAGCACCACATATATAGAAAATGGCCAGAAATGGAGCTGTGGCTCAAGTGCTAGCCTTGGGCAAAAAGATGCCAGGGACAGTGCTCAGATCCTGAGTCCAAGCCTCAGGACTGGCAAAAAAAAAAGTAGAAACAAAGAAATTCCTAATAAAAAGACTGAAGGAATTTATTGCTATTGGAACTGCTTGTAAGAAATTCTAAATGGAGGGGGTTGGGAATGTGGCTTAGTGGTAGAGTGCTTGCCTAGCATGCATGAAGCCCTGGGTTGGGTTCCTCAGCATCACACAAACAGAAAAGGCCAGAAGTGATGCTATGGCTCTAGTGGTAGGGTGCTAGCCTTGAGCAAAAGGAAGCCAGGGACAGTGCTCAGGCCCAGAGTTCAAGCCCCAAGACTGGCAAAAAAAAAAAAAAAGAAATTCTAAATGAAGTCTTGCTGGCAAAAATGAAAGGACACTATAGAATAATTTCAGTTGTGTTATGAGGTAAATAACACTGGCAAAAGCATATGAATATATGAAAAGTCAGTGTGGTAGCATTTTTGTCTGGTAACTTCTTTTTTCTTCCGACATGATTTAAAAGACGAAGCAAAAATTAAAGGTATACATTTATGTTAATGGGCCCATGATAAATTAAGAATAACAATAGGGAGGAAAGGAGATACTAGAAGCAGAGTTTATATACTACTGAAGCTAAACTAGTAGTAATTCAAACTCATGTGTTGTAAAGTTTGATTAATTGTAACAAATGGGAAAATAACAAAAAATACACAACAGGAAATGAGAAGGCCCATGGGCTAGCACAAGACCAGCTAAACACAAAATAAGGAAATAATGGAGGTACTAAGGTGCAATAAAGCTATGAAAGGTTGAAGACAAGGTTGGGTGCTGGTGGCTCACATCCTAGCTACTCAGGAAGCTGAGATCTCAGGATCAAGGTCTAAAGCCAGTCCAGGCAGGAAAGTATGTGAGACTCATCTCCTATTAATCAGCAAGAAGCTGGAAGTGGAGGTGTGGCTCAAGTGGTAGAGTACCAGTTAAGCAAGAGGCCCTGAGTTCAAGTCCCAGTATAGTCCTCTTCTACCCAAAGAAAACAAATAGCAAAACCAAAAAAGTAACTATTCACTTATTTGATGGGCTTAATTACATTGCCTCAAAATTCATACATTGAAGTCTCAACCTCCATACCTCAGAATATGATTTTTGGAAATAGAGTACTTATGAAGGCAATTAAATTAAAATATAATCTTTTGAGTATTCCCTCATCTAATGAATGGTATTATTTTAAGAAGAGGACATTAAGACATAGACATGTACAGAGGAAAGATGGTGTGAAGATGCAGGGAGAAGGCTAGCTAGAAACCAAAAGATTCAGGAAAAAAAAAACACCCCAGCTCCATGCTGACACCTTGATCTTGGACTTCTGGCCTCCAAAACTGTGAAAAAAATTTATTTCTGTGGTTTAAGTATCGACTTGATGGTACTTTGGTACAGAAATATCAGTCAAGTAATATATTATCAGTAATCACTTCAAATGTAAATTAAACTCTCAATTAAAAGGTAGAGGTCTGCAGAATGAATGAAAACCATGAAGTGGCTACATGCTGCCTACATGAGACTCAATTTAGATATAGAGATACAAATAGGTTGAAAGTAAAAAGACAGAAAAAGATATTCCACACAAACAGGAGCAAAAAAATAGAGCTGGTGGTTATATTATCAGACAAAACAGACTTAACATCTATTTACAAAGCTTGCCAGGTACGTGGCTCACTCCTGTAATCCCACTTAGTCAGGAGGCTGAGATCTGAGGATTGTGGTTCAAAGCCAGCCGGGGTAGCAGTCTGTGAGACTCTTATCTCCAAGTAAACACCAGAAAACCAGAAGTGGCACTGTGGCTCAAAGGGGTAGAGCATTAGCTTTGAACTGAAGAGGTCAAGGACAGCACCCAGGTCCAGAGTTCAAGCCCCACGACTGACAAAAAAAAAAAAAAAAAGAAAAGAAAAGAAAAAGAGAAAGAAAAATATAGTGAAAAAACCAATATATATTGGGGCTGGGAATGTGGCTTAGTGGTAGAAGCCCTGGGTTTGAATCCTCCTACCACATAAACAGAAAAAGCTGGAAGTGGCGCTGTGGCTCAAGTGGTAGTGTGCTAACCTTGAGCAAAAGAAGCTCAGGGACAGTGCTCAGGCCCTGAGTTCAAGGCCCAGGACTGGCAAAAAACAAAAACCAACATATAAGTGAAAAAGAGAGTCTAGGCACAGTAATCCTAGCTACTTGGGAGGTACAGTTAGAAAAGTCAGGGTTCAAGGCCAGCCTAGTAAAAAATAGTTGGCAAGACTCTATCTCAAAGAATAAGGCAGGCACGCTTATAATCTCAGCTACTTGGGAGTTGTAGGTTGGAGGATCAGGTCTAAGGCTGACCCTTGGCCAAAAAAGGAAAAAAGCATGAGACCCTATCTGACAAATAACTAAAAGAAAAAGGCCAGAGGTATGGCCAAAGTGGTAAAATACTTGCATGGAAAGTGTGAGGCCTTGAGTTATAAAACCCATATACTGAAGGAAAAAAACCCCAAACTCTCTGACAGTGTGCACATGTGCGCACGTGCACACACACATGCACACACACACACACACACACACACACAAATTGGTCTGTTTAGATTGCTATGAAAAAATATTGTAGACTTTTTTTAAAAAAAATCATTTCTCACAGTTCTGGAGGCTGGCAAACCTGAGTTGAGAGAATCCATATGGCTGGGTTCAGGTGAGGAGTCTTTTCCTGGCTTACAGACAGCTGCCTACTTGTTATATCATCACACGGTAGGGAGATACAGAAAATGGTGATAGAGGAGAGCAGAAGGATGAAGGGCAAGAGGGAAAATTTTCTCATAAAGGCATTAATATCATCATAAAGATCCAGCTCTCACCAATGTATTTAAGCATTATCACTTCCCAAAGGGCCTATCTTTAATACCTTCACATTGGGTGCTAGGACTTCAACACATAAGTTTGGGGGAACATAAACATGCAGTTCATAAAAGCATATGCGGGGGGGGGGTGTGGGAATATGGCCTAGTGGCAAGAGTGCTTGCCTCGTATACAAGAAGCCCTGGGTTCGATTCCCCAGTACCAAATATGTAGAAAATGGCCTGAAGTGGCGCTATGGCTCAAGTGGCAGAGTGCTTTCAGCAAAAAGAAGCCAGGGACGGTGCTTAAGCCTTGAGTTCAAGCTCCAGGACTGGCCAAAAAAAAAAAAAAAAAGCATATACTGGTAAAAGGACAAAGCCATCAAGAAGAAATAAACACACATGCAAGAAGCCCCAGATGCACAAAATATGTGAAAAAAGAAAACTAAGAGGAAAAATAGATAGTTCTACAATAATAAAGATTTCAAAAATGGATAAAAACAACTATACAGAATATCAATAAAGAACCCCAAAACTTGAACAGTATCAACCACTTAGAATGGACATATAGCCCATTCTACCCATAGCAAAGCAGTGACAAATTCTTCTCAAGTGGACATGGGGCATTTTTCTGGTCTGACCATGTGTTATGCCACAAGACAAGCCTCAATAAACCTAAAAAGATTAAAGTGATCAAAGTATCTTTCCAAATAATAAGGGAATAAGCCTAGAAATCGTAAGAGAAGAAAACTGGAGTACTCACTTTGAAATAACCAATGGACTAAAGAAGAAAATACTGTAATAAATGAACACAACGACAAAACATACCAAAACTTATGGTGTGTAACTAAAGTAGTGTTGAGAAGGAAATTAAGAGTTATAGTGCTTACACTAAGAAAGGTCTTAAATAAAACATTGAATTTTATACCTGAAAGAGCTACCAAAAAGGAAAAAAAATTAAACCCAAAGTTAATTGAAGAAAGAAAAAAAGGAAACCCAAGAGTGGTGAAAAAGAACACAAAAACAGGGGTTAGGACCATTACTCAAGTGGTAGAACAGTTCTCCAGAAAGTATAAGGCCACCTGAGTTCAAACACCAATAGCACCAAAAAATGTTATTTCTCTGAAAAGACTGCTAAAACTTACATTACTATCAATTTTATAGAAATTAAAAAGTTGTAAGAGACTAATAAGAACAACTGTAGACTGAGAAACTAGATAGCTTAGATGAAATGAACCTCTTCTTAGGACTCACTCAAGCAGAAACAGAAAATCTGAATAAATCTGTAAGAAGGCCAAATGAGTAATCAAAATCTACCAAGAAAAACAAGTCCCAGGAATAGATAATGTCACTAGTATATATGAATACTAATCTTGTGTGTGTGTGTGTGTGTGTTCATGTGTGTATTTGTGCATATGCCTGTTTCTCTGTCCATACTAGGGCTTGAACTCAGGGCCTGGGAGCTGTTCTATAGCTTTTTCAATCAGGGCTGGAGTTCTACCACTTTAGTCACATCTCGACTTCTGGATTTTTGGTAGTTAACTGGAGATAAGAGTCTCATGGACTTTTCTGCCTAGGATGACTTTGAACCTTGATCCGTAGATCACCATCATTTTCTGATACACGGCTATAGCCTAATGACTCAAGTTCCTTACAACTTAGAAGGTTTAGCCAGGTGCCAATGGTTCACTCCTGCAATTCTAGCTGCTCAAGAGGCTGAGATCTGATGATCATGGTTTGAAGCCATGCTGGGCAGGAGCGTCTGTGAGACTCTTATCTTCCAATTCACTTCCACAAAAGCCAGAAGTGGAGCTGTGGCTCAAGTGGTAGAGCATCAATCAGCCAAAAGCTCAAGGACAGTGCTAAGGCCTTGAGTATTGGCAGGCGTGCGTGCGCGCGCACACACACAGATACACACACACCTTAAAAGGCTCAAAGTGTGGGAAAGGCAGGTTATGACCAAGTTGAAATTGTTTATGCATGTTGTTTTTGCCTAAGTACATACTTTACATTTCTTGAAAAGAGTAAATCAATGGCTTAAATGGAGAGTACATGTAATTTGTGTTAAATTTCAGCAGGTCTGTCTCTTTTATAGAGGCTGATTTTCTTTTCCATATGACATAATGTACAGATGGAGCTCTTGTTCCTATACTTTTCTTTTTAAAATTAGATAAAAATGTGGAACCAAATATGACACGAATTATAATGTTTATCCCCTAAAACAAAATCACATTTGTAGCTGTACACTGGTAGCTCAACCCTGTAATCTTAGTTACTCAGGAGGCTGAGTAAGATGTGAAGATTGACTTTTTTTTTCAAATTTATTTTATTATCAAGGTGATGTACAGAGGGGTTACAGTTGCATGTGTAAGGCAATGAGTACATTTTTGTCAAACATTATTACCCTCTCCCTCATTTTTTGCCCACTTTCCCTCCCCCCAATTTCCTCTCTAAGTTGTACAGCTCATCTTCAACATATTGTCTTATGAGTATTGCTGTTGCATTGGTTCACCCTGTGTCCTTTGTCTCACCATTTTGTTCCCCTTCCAAGCTTGACGTTTGTTTTTTTAAAGTTGGATAGCACATTTAGCACTAAATACCACTTTATTTTTAAAACACGGAGTTTACGTTCACTCCAATCACTGTCAGAGATGCAACAGGCTCCAAGATTGTTCATTTAACATAACAGAAAATTACAAATAAATCATTCCTGGCATCCTCCCCAGGAGGAGACTTGAGATGTCATGGGTAGTTCATGCCCACACACCACACCATACAATGTGTGGCAATGCATTGCAGTGTATCCTCAGGCTGTCCTTTACAAATCAGAGATTACACACACAGGAAAAGAAACATATAATGAGCAGCCCCAAATATTGAAAGTGTAGCTTTAAAACTTCCTCAATAGCTGCATATAAAAATATCCTATTTTCATTTTTGATATTAATGTACTTGAATCTCTATTTCAATTTTTAGGACTAGCAAAAAAACCCTTCACATTTATTTCATTTAGCACTATCAGTTTTTAATAGTGCCTGGTTTCTTATCTTCCTCCTTATTAATGTGTCCCTTACTCTTTGAGGATTGAGGTTTGAAGCCAACCAGGACAGACAAATTCTAGAGACTCTTACCACCAGACAGTAAGCAAAAAGCAGGAAGTGAAGGTGTGGCTCAAGTGGTTAGAGCACTTCTCTGGAGCAGAAAAAGCCAGGTGAGAGCATCAGGCCCTTAGTTCAAGCCCCAGAACTTGCAACCAAAAGTCACATTCATATTGTGAGACAGAAAATCGCTTCTTTCTGAATATCCCTCTCCGTTTATCAAGTAGTAAAGTACAAAAGGGAAATGTTACAGTTAATTTCAAGGGCTGGGAATGTGGCTTACTGGTAAAGTGCTTACCTAGCATGCATGAAACTCTGGGTTTGATTCCTCAACACTATATAAACAGAAAAATCCAAAAGTGGTGCTGTGTCTCAAGTGGTAGGGTGCTAACCTTGAGCATAGAGAGGCTCAGGGACAGAGCCCAGGCCCTGAGTTCAAGCTCCAGGACCAGCCAAAAAAATTAATTTCAAGCTTTAAGAGTTGGGTCAGGCAATGAGCCTGTTCTCACTGCTGTTTAGATGTAAGATCAGGTAAATGACAACCCTAATTTCATACAGCATGTTGCTATGGGAATTCCCACCAGAGCCAAAGGTTATTTGAGGGAGCTCAGATTCAGAAGCAATAACAGAGGTATACTGGTTATTTCACTGAATTTGACTTATTTCCCCTTTACACACAAAAAGCAGGGAGGTGCTTTAAATCTCACCATCATCACAAGCACCTTAAAAGTAAATACTATTATCCTAACTTTATAGGTGAGGACACTGAGTGCCTTTCACAAGGTTATCAGCATGTGCTTAAGTTTTCGTTGTGTACTGCGGTGTTGACAGTATGGCATGTACAAAATCAGGGACCATGAACTAATGTGCCTACAGAGCAAGACAAAGAAGGTAATGCTGAGTGGTTTCGTGGCAAACAAGAAACTATGTGTTCTATTTAAAAGCAGCCTCCACTCAAATGGAACCAATGCTGACAAACAAGTATGTGGATCCAGTACTGCCAGAACTTTAGATTTTATGAGAGTCTGGTTAACACACATTTTATTTTTATTCATTTTATCATTTTACTTGTTTGTGGTGCTGAGAATCAAACCTCAGGCTTTATACATGCTAAGCAAGTGCTCTACCACTGAGCTATACCCCAGCGTCAATATTCTGATTTTTAAATGACAGTTGATTTAAATGTTTAAAAACAGATTGAGCTGGATTTGGCTCCTTGGATGACAGCTTGAAAAGTCTGTGCTAAGTTATCTTTTTTAAACAAAGATTAGACTGAAGATACACTCGTATTTCAACTTCAGTATGAAATCTCTCTCTCTCTCTCTCTCTCTCTGTGTGTGTGTGTGTGTGTGTGTGTGTGTGTGTGTGTGTGTGTGCTCCCATCAGTGCTCATCCTGGGGCTTAAAGTCAGGGCCTGGGCGCTGTCCCTGAGCTTTTGTGTTCAAGGCACTCTATCACTTGATCAACAGCTCCACTTTGGTGGTTAATTGGAGATAGAAATCTCAGGGACTTTCTTGCCCAGGCTCTGGCTTCAAAGCATGATCCTCAGATCCTGAGTAGCTAGGATTACAGATGTGAGCCATTAGTGCCTAGCTTCAGCGTGAACACTTAATTCGTCAAAGTAATGGAGCTATGATAGGAAGGGATCATATCACCAATATTATCACTATTTCCATTGATCATTCTATTAGAAGTATTCAAAGTAAAATTACATAATTGAAAAAATGTTCCCTGTTTCAGGCTTAGTGGTAGAAGTATTAAGAAACAGGCAAAACATAAATAGGTCATCAAAGAAAAAGATCTTGTATGACAATAGCAGAAAAACCTAACCTTGTTTTAAAGTATTTCAGATTGGCTAGATTTACACGATAGGAAATCCAAATCATGATTAATTTACATTGAACTTTAAAAAAATGCAGTGGGTAGAAGTTATTGATTGTAACATTTAAAAGTAAGACTACATTATACTAAGTGAAGTGAGCCAGACCCAAAGAATCATGGACTCTATGGTCTCCCTTATAGGGAATAATTAGCATAGGTTTAGGCAAGTCACAGCAGAGGATCACAAGAGCCCAATAGCTATACCCTTATGAACACATAAGATGATGCTAAGTGAAATGAACTCCATGTTATGGAAATGATTGTTATATCACTGTTGTAACTACTTTCAATGTCCCATGTTTTATCTGTAGCTTCTACTATTGATGATGTTCTTGTATCACCTTCCTGTGGTTGTATCTACACTATCTCTGTAATCTTATCTGAGTATATTGGAAACTGTCTAAACTGGTATTAGAACTAGGAAATTGAAAGGGAATACCAAAATTGAGAGACACAGGGTAAAAAAAGACAAACAACTACAAAAGCAATACTTGCAAAACTGTTTGGTATAAGTGAACTGAACACCTCCTGAGGGGAAAGGGAAAGGGGGAGAAGGGAGGGGGGAATGAGGGACGAGGTAACAAACAGTACAAGAAATGTATCCAATGCCTAACATATGAAACTGTAACCTCTCTGTACATCAGTTTGATAATAAAAATTAAAAAAATAAAAGTAAGACTATGACAATTAAGAGATATTTATACTGTCAACTTTTTTCTTACTTATAGAAAGCCACTTGAGAATAATTTTATGCGCTTTGATCAACAAAGGAAGCTGTATAAAGCAAACCTATTGGTGGCTACCATGGGAATCAGTAAAACGCTTAACGTTTTATTAAAAATGTCATGAAGTTGTAAATATTTTATTAGTTGTCTTTTTTTTTTTTTTTTTTTTTGGCCAGTCCTGGGCCTTGGACTCAGGGCCTGAGCACTGTCCCTGGCTTCTTCCCGCTCAAGGCTAGCACTCTGCCACTTGAGCCACAGCGCCGCTTCTGGCCGTTTTCTGTATATGTGGTGCTGGGGAATCGAACCTAGGGCCTCGTGTATCCGAGGCAGGCACTCTTGCCACTAGGCTATATCCCCAGCCCTATTAGTTGTCTTTTTGAAGTAAATATGAAAGGTAGGAAAAATGGAGAGAAAAAAT
This sequence comes from Perognathus longimembris pacificus, assembly GCF_023159225.1. Classification (NCBI taxonomy): domain Eukaryota; kingdom Metazoa; phylum Chordata; class Mammalia; order Rodentia; family Heteromyidae; genus Perognathus; species Perognathus longimembris. The sequence continues at coordinate 58,705,279 of NC_063188.1, forward strand.
GAGTTTTTCTTGGGAATATTTTTTACCTTAGTGAAACAATTGTACCATTAGTTATTCTTCTGTAAGGTGCTTGTAATTCTGAATCTGACTTGTAGACTATTATTAAAAAGTTTAAACAAAATCATTAAGATGGCACTGGAAAAGAACTTTACATAAAATCAGTGTTTTCCTCAATGGCTTCCATTATAATTTTTAAAGATGTTTTCCCATGGGAGAAAACTTTCCCAAGACAAAAGTTAAAAAAATTTAAAGTATTTGTTTGAATATTTCTTTTCTTTTGGTTACCTTATTAAAGTATTGTCACCAACAGAACACCAACATATAACTGAAAAACCAACTATAACTGGGAAACCAACATATAACAGAAAAAGCAACTATAATTGAAAAACCAACATATAACAGAAAAAACAACTATAACTTCCACTGTATCTCAGACGTGGCATTTCAATCCAATAGAAGATCTATGATTGTTCAAGCATCATCTCTTATTTGCCTAATGGACTGTACCATGTTTGGTGCAAGCAAGTGGAGACTTGTGATTGATGCAGATTTCCCCTTATAGATATATAAATAGGTCCAGTCACTTACTTTGTGAGAAGCTAGGAAAAATGAAATTGTAAAGAAGACAAGATTAAGAGATCAGTCTTAAATTCATGACATAACTAATTCTGTGCTATGTTAGAACAGTATTATAACAAGTTCAAAAAGAGGATTCCCCCCATCCAACTTTGTAGGTTACATTTTCTGTCTTTCCTTAGGTCAGAGGTAGTATAGCTTCAAGAATTTTTAAGTCATAGCTTCAGTTTTTTTCTTTTCTATAAAAAAATAAGCCCTCTACCTGTATTTATATTTAATTAAGCATATCAAGTACATTGCCCTTATTTAAAATAATGGAAACTCATATATGAAGTGCCAAGTTATATAAAGGTTGGACAAATGACTTAATCTTCCCTTAGTTTTCAATTCTAAAATAAGGACAGCATTGTTATGGGAATTAAATAAATCATTCAAAGTATACAGAAACAGCCTGTAACATAGTATTTAGTAAGTATCTCTAACAGTTATACAATAGAAGGGTTATACTCACTCTTTTGTTGAGGCAAATAACAGGCCACAGGCTGCAACCCAGTGTGCAACAGCAGCAGAGACATCCACACAGCAGCCATTTCACATTGACTGGGAGAGCCTTTTTCAAACATGCATTCACACGGCCAATGCTGGTCTTAAATTCTTCTGGGGCCACCTATAATAAGGGTACTATCTTTAACAATTTTTGGGCAGTTTCCCACTATTTACCTTGAACTTTAAGGAAAACGTCTTATTACAATGGCAAATGTCTCAATAGTTTTCTTTCCCATCTGTCTTACAAATATGTATCACATATTCTTGGAAGACATCAGAAAGTAAAACGATAGGACTGAGGGGCATGGCTAGAGTGACAGAATATCTGCCTAGCAGGTGCAAAGCCCTGGGTTAAAACCCCAGTGCCCCTCAAAAATGTTAAGATGATATATTAGGCGGGGATGTAGTTCAGTGATACAGTGCTTGTCTAGCATATATAAGGCCTTGTGTTCAACTGAAAGCAACATAACCAAAAGGACATTATAATTTCATGTTCACAGAACTTAGCTTAATATTCACAAACATCTTCTGAAAGATCAACAATAAAATATCAGCAGTAAGCAATATGGTAATAGATATCCATCAAGCAGTTTTGTTACCAAATATTATCATTAAAGCAACATTGCTTGTAGACGTCAGATGCTCTAAGACTGGAATAATAAGTAAAGAATAAAGACCTAAATACTACCAGTGAAAACAGAGTTAAAATTAGGCTTTGATAATAATTCCTGGATTATGTGTGCACACACACGCGCGCGTGCGAATGTGAATGCCCCAGACCTAGGGCTTGAACTAAGGGCCTAGCTGCTGTCCATTAAATTTTTTGCTCAAGGCTAGTTCTCTACCACTTGAGCTCACAGTCCCATTTCTGGCTTTTGGGTGGTTAATTGGGATGAAGAGTCTCACAGACTTTATTGTTTGGGTTGGCTTTGAATTGCAATCCTCTGGTCTCAGCCTGTTTAGTAGCTAGGATTACAGGCATAAGCCACCAGTGCCTGCCTGGATTACATCTTTTTTTGTGTGTGGGGGGGTCAAGAGACGCCCAGATTTTTCACTCAAGATGAGTGCTCTACCACTTTGAGCCATAGCACCACTTCCAGTTTTTGAATGGTTAATTGGAGATAATAATCTCATGGGAACTCTTCTGCTCCAGCTGGCTTTGAACCACAATCCTCAACTCAGCCTCCTGAGTAGCTAGGGCTATCAATGCCACAGCACCCGGCTTGAATTACTTTAAAAGGCAAATTTTAAACTTTTTTTCACCCTGGTAAATTTAAAAAGGACTTTAAGGCTTGTCATTGTTGGCAGGGAAATATTATACTAACAAAATAGAATGCTTACTAATTATATTTAAAAGTTTTAATATTCAGCACAAATTGGAATCATAACTGTAGTAAAACTTGATAGTCACTAAATATACAGGTTTAATATTTTTAGTTGCTATCTCTCTGTTCCTGGAAGTGACTGTGTCACACTAAAAACAATGACAAAGTCAATTCAGAGGCACAAGCGTGATCTGCATAATTATATTTACCAAAAATTCTGCTTGAAGGTTAGTCAAAGGCATACTAAAATAGTTTTCTTTATGTTAAATTACATTTCTGGATCCCCCAAATGACTCTCTTGTATTTAGAATGCTGTTCAGACTAAAACTTATGGGAAAATTTTAGTATCTGGCTGTGGAAACAAAAATTCTGTTATTGTTAGGGAAAGTTGCTGTAAAATAAAAGCCCAGCACTATGTTAGGTATCAGAAACAATAGAGCTTTACTGTACCAGATAAAATAATTGGACTAGAAGAATCATTTATTACATTTTTCACTTTTAATAGCTATTTAATAGAGTCAACACTACAGAACATTTGTATTAGCAGATGCTGTAAAGATATATGAGTTCAGCATTATCATGATTAAAACATCAAATATATAATCATTGCTGGAATTATTTGTATCACTCAATAAGGTTTTGGCTCATGAACCTCCTGTTTGACCTATCAATCAATTAGTGACATTGTAAAGCCCAAAATTTGGTTTTTATGAAACAAATAAATGAATTTCATTCTTCATCTATACTGTCAGCAAGGTGACACAATGAAAACCACTGTACATACTTAACAAAAATTTAGGACGTTGAAACATGTCTTCTCTGACCTGTAGGTACTAGTGGGAAGGGGGAAGATGAATAGAGAGGGGGAAGGGTGAATAGAGTAAAAAATACTTTTCTATACATGTGTGAAAATGGAACAAGGCAAAACTTGATGAGACTGGTCTGAGGTAGTGGGAAGGGGAGGAGGAAGAGTGATGGAGTGATTATGATCGAGAAGCCTTGTACATATAAACTTGTTCAAAGGAACCTCCTTTGTATAACTAATTGATGCTAAAAAGAAAAATCAGTGTGCATAAAAAGTTCCAACTACCTGACACAATACCTGGGGTAAATATGAAAATAAATTCGGAGAACTAGGTCTTATTAATTCTGAAAACAGAAAAACACAAGATAAGCACATTAGACAATAAATCAAGACATCAGTATCTTAGTTCTTTTTTTCTTTTGCCACTCCTGGGCCTTGAACTCGGGGCCTGAGCACTGTCCCTGGCTTCTTTTTGCTCAAGGCTAGCACTCTACCCCTTGAGCCACAATGCCACTTCTGGCTTTGAACCTCGAGGCAAGCACTCTTGCCACTAGGCCTTATTCTTAGCCCAGTATCTTAGTTCTTACTAGTTCTGGAAAAAAATCTATGGAAAGATCAACTAATTTTTCTGAGTTTCATTTTCCTACCTATACGTACTCACTGGGAGTGTAAATTATACCTTCAAAAGAACCTCCTGACTAGAATACTTTGCAAAAGAAAGCCTGTAAATCACATTTCTAAATCGATTTGGAGAAAGAAAAAAAAGCTCTCTTTTGCATCAAATCTCATCTGAAGGTAAGGGGTCCCATTGAGCAATTATTAATATTTCGGTCTTATTACATTTTATATTATAACAAAAAGATAATCTGCTACATTTTGAATGTAGATTCAGTGCTCTTCAATTCTTTGAGATCCAATCCTCTCTTCCCCTCTCTTCTGTGCTGAAGATGGAATCCAGGGCTTTGCCCATGCTAAAGTACATGCCATGCCACTGATGTTCTTTTTAAAAAACAGGAATCAACTTGTTATCTAACGATTTACCCTTCAAAACAACAATATTTAACTTTTCCCCTCAGTGAATTTAAAGTAAAGACTAACGAGGAAAATATGTATTGAGATTTAATCTGTTTTATATAACACTAGTACCAAATCTAAATTATGCACTCAGAATCAATAGCACATTAAACATATGGTGAACTGTGATGTAAACATATATCATAAAATTGCTAACTCTGCCCCTTAATAAATTTAAGAGCTTGTAAATGGAATTTAAATTTTTATTTGAAAGTAAGTACACAAGAGGCTGGGAATGTGGCTTAGTAGTAGAGTGCTTGCCTAGCATGTATGAAGGCTTGGGTTCGATTCCTCAGCACCACATAAACAGAAAAAGCCAGAAGTAGTGCTGTGGCTCAAGAGGTAGAGTGCTAGCCTTGAGCAAAAAGAAGCCAGGGCCAGGGGCTGGGGATATAGCCTAGTGGCAAGAGTGCCTGCCTTGGATACACGAGGCCCTAGGTTCGATTCCCCAGCACCACATATACAGAAAACGGCCAGAAGCGGCGCTGTGGCTCAAGTGGCAGAGTGCTAGCCTTGAGCGGGAACAAGCCAGGGACAGTGCTCAGGCCCTGAGTCCAAGGCCCAGGACTGGCCAAAAAAAAAAAAAAAAAAAGAAGCCAGGGACAGTGCTCAGGCCCTGAGTTCAAGCCCCAGGACTGGCAAAAAACGTAAGTACACAAGCACAGATGACAAAACTAAAAGTAAAGGGTGAGATTAATTGAAAAAAAATGTTCATAGCTCCCCCAAATATATGTGTATGAGGGGCCTTAGAATGGAAAACTCTACTTCTACTAGCAAAGAATGACTGAGGGAGACTTAAACTAGAGAAGAAAAGGATGGAAAAGGGAAATGGGCTTTTAACTTAAAACACAATGAATGACATCAATTATATGCCAATGTATATACAATGTCATTAAACTTTTCTTATTATATGCTTCTGAAAATGAAATGAGTAACACTTCTGAAATATGGCAATTTTCTTCTTTCCCACCAATAACATTCCACTTTTAATAAGTAGTTTTATTTTAAACTCTTATTATAGACCAATTCAAAAGTAAAGTACTCAAGTTACTAAAACTGAGAATTCAAATTTATAATCATAACACAAATATACTGAAAAGGGAAGCTTTTAGTGAAATTTAAAGCAACAAACTAGTCTACTTTTTTTCTGTTTTTATTTTCATTTATTTATTTATTTATTTATTTTATTATTTTTTTTTCAAATTTTTATTATCAAACTAGTCTACATTTTTGTCTTTAAAAAAAGGCCAAGATTGTCTTTGGAAAACAAAACAAAACTACCCTGTATTTGAATAATAGTAAAAGTCATAAAATAGAGATATAGTCATAGGAAAGTAGACTTGGTTAGCTCTCAATGTTGTGTACAATGTGAAAGAAATGTTCAGCTAGAATGTTCAGTTTAGAATCACAGTTAATAACTTTTAAACATTCTCTTCCATCTAGTTGAGCATCTCTAGTACTGAGAGTTAGCTTGAAACCCCTCACTTTCTAGCTGAACACTAAGTTGTAAAGAAACATTTCATTCCTATTCACTCTCTTGGAAAGAAAAAAGAAAACCACATCATGAAGGTGGGTGAAAGGGTAATAATATTTTATAACAGGATGCAGGAGACTCCACAAACACAAGAAAATCTAAGCAAACCCCAGCAGGACTGATTCGCCTTCTTTAGTTGTGGGGAACACACCCCTATCAATCACTTGTCATATTGGCTCACAGTAGGAAAGGTCAATTTTTATGGCTTAGGATTCCCAACCCTGCACACTAATTTCCTCATAATACTATTTAATTGTTTCAAGATGGGAGCCAGAAACTTTCATTTCCTTTCTAAAGTTTGGCAATTCTCTCATTTTTCTGCTCAACAGAATCTGTGTGCTCATACCTGCTTGATATTTCTTATCATGAGAGGAGAACTTACCTTTAGTGAAACAGGGAAAAGATCTATTTTCTACACTTCATAGAAAAGATTACTTTATTCTTTGCATGATAAGTATTAACATAAAAGAAGCAAAAATCCTGAGCCACAGAGCTTGTCAAATGATCCTTTAGGTTTTTAGAGTTTATGCAGTTTCGCTCAGCTCAGACTCTCATTCATGCTGGATGACTAATTTTGTAAAGGGCAGTTTTCCCCCCTATTTTTGTTATTGCATTTATTCATTTTAAAACAGTTTCATATAAGGACTATTAACCCTAGAATTCAGACTTTTTTTTTACATTTTACTTTCAAATTGGTATAAAGGTCTTTCTCCCATTAAATCAGGAAAACTTTTTGGTAACCTAAACTAACATATCCAAATAAAACAGTACTTCTCGGAGAAAATTTTCTCATTAACGAAAAATAAGAGTAAAACTAATGTTATAACAATGTGTCTTTTAAAAAATCAGGTCTCAAGGGTGGAAGGTTTATCTCACTATCAGAGCACATGCTCTACTCACACAAAGGCCTGAGTTTGTTCCCCAACAGCAAAATAAATAAATGGCCAGATGCAGGTGGCTCATGCCCGTATTCCTAGTTACTCAGGAAGCTAAGATTTGAGAATCGCAGTTCAAAGCCAGGCAGGAAAGTCCATGAGACTCTTATATCCAATTAACCACCAAAAAATTGGAAGTAGAGCTGTGGCTCAAGTGGCAGACCACTAGCTTAGAACAAAAAACCCAGATCCAGGGGCTGGAGATATGGCCTAGTGGCAAAGAGTGTTTGCACCGTATACATGAAACCCTGGATTCGATTCCCCAGCACCACATGTACAGAAAACGGCCAGGAGTGGCGCTGTGGCTCAAGTGGCAGAGTGCTAGCCTTGAGCAAAACGAAGCCAGGGACAGTGCTCAGGCCCTGAGTCCAAGCCCAGCATTGGCAAAACCCCCCCCAAGCAACCCCCCCCCAAGATCCAGGGTTCAAGGCTCAGGACTGGCACCCTCCACCCCAACAGATGAAGCTAACATTAAGGCTGGTATCATTTTCCAGACAATATTAATAAATTTTCTACTGAAGAGATTTAAATCCACATTCTTTTAAATCTTTTTTTGAAGGAGAATTTATTTTATTTCTTAAAAAAAGGAAGAAGAGAGAGCTAGAGGGAGAAAGAGGAGAAAAAGAAGAGAGAGAAGGAAGGGAAGAAAAAAGAAGAGAAGAAAGAGAAAAGCAAAGGAAGAGGATAGGAGAGAAAAGAAGAAGAGAGGAGCAGAGGCTTAGGCAAGCAGCAGTAGGTGACAATTTGTATATGCACACTGGTCTTTTAAATCTTAATTTTGCAGCTATCATCTTTTTACCAATATGTTATTACTCAATAGGTATTTTCATGGTTATTCATTTGGAGAAAATATTTTAGATTTATGTAAAACTATGTCTCTGCTGATATTCTAATTGGTGAAGTCTTTTAAATGATTAGAAGAAGGTAGAATATTCTAAAGACAGAGGCTAGAGCTTTACCAAAGGATTTTTTGTGTGTCAAAAATAGTCACATATTTTCAAGTCTTAACTTTGCCAGGGACTATGCTTCTAATTCCTTGGCAGGATCTGACATACCTCAGAAGAGATGGAAAGGGCTAACAGCAAAAAGGATAAATTAGTAGTGGGATCCTAGAATAAATTATTACTCAGATGAAGAGAAATTGGGGGCTGGGAATATGGCCTAATGGCAAGAGTGCTTATCTCATATACATGAAGCCCTGGATTCAATTCCCCAGCACCACATATATAGAAAACGGCCAGAAGTGGCGCTGTGGCTCAAGTGGCAGAGTGCTAGCCTTGAGCAAAGAGAAGCCAGGGACAGTGCTCGGGCCCTGAATCCAAGGCCCAGGACTGGCAAAAAAAAAAAAAAAATGAAGAGAAATTGGCAAAATACACCAGTACTGAGAATACCTTATGACTCCTATATATGCTCTCATTTAGTCCTCAGAAGTGGCTTAACTACCAATACCACCTATTTTTTCACCTAAGAACCTAGGCTTAGAAGTAATTTGCCCACTGCCACATAGCTGGGAAGTGGCAGAACTTGGAATGCAACACAGATCCAATGGTAAAGCTTGGTTAACTTCACTATTCTGTGTCAAACTGACTTCAATTTTTCAGGGGGAAAATGAACCAAATAAACTATAAATTACTCTTTAGGGTTAAATTAAATACGATTTCTTACGATTGCAGAGATATCTACTAGAAAAAAATGTCTGCTTTCTATCCTTTTTCTTTTCTCTCAGCCAGGGCTGGAGACATGGCTTAAATGGTAGAGCACTTGCCTAGCCAAGTGCAAGACCCTGAGTTAAAAACTCTGGCATTAAGTAAAGGAAATGCAAATAAAAACAACCCTCAGATACCACCTCACTCCAATTAGAATGGCCTATACTCTGAACTCAGGCAACAACAAATGCTGGAGGGGCTGTGGGGAAAGAGGAACCCTTCTCCATTGTTGGTGGGAGTGCAAATTAGTACAACCACTTTGGAGAACAGTATGGAGGTTCCTCAAAAAGCTCAGCATAGACCTACCCTATGACCCAGCCATACCACCCCTAGGCATCTATCCTGAACAACAGGTCTCAGGATACCATAAAGACATCTGCACATCCATGTTTATCGCGGCACAATTCACAATAGCCAAAATATGGAAACAACCCAGATGCCCCTCCACAGATGAATGGATCCAAAAAATATGGTACCTATACACAATGGAATACTACATAGCGATTAGGAATGATAAAATATTGGTATTCACAGGGAAGTGGTCAGAACTTGAACAAATATGTTGGGCGAGACAAGCCTAGAACACATAGAACAAAGTGGCATGGTGTCCTTGATATATGACTGTTGGGGGGGGTGGACAGTAGAGACCAGGTGTGCAAAACAACAAACTTCTTTTCAAATGGTATTTCCACAGGTTTGGGTCAGCAACTTTACATTATGTATCTAAAACCAAACAACTACTAAACATAAAAAGCTCTGGAATAGACCTATCAGTGGATCACAATAGCTCAACAGCTATGTACACATGATTATATAAGACAAGGATAAGCAAAAACAACTCCAAGAGAAGAACACAGGAGGATTCTATTGTTGACATTATGTTTAAAGTTCTAGGTGAATTTCCTTTGGCGTACCCTATGTGGTTACTGTATATGATTTTGGTACACAGGATATTGTATATATGCCTACCTGAACTAGGGAAGGGAAAGAAAAACGAGGGTGTAAGATATCACAAGAAATGTACTCACTGCCTTATTATGTAACTGTACCCCCTTTGCACAACACCTTGTCAATAAATTTTAATTAATAAAACCTCTGGCATTAAAAATATTTTCCCTCAACCCCCAGTGGCTGTGTGGAGGGGAAGACTGGGATTAGGCTATAAATGAGGAGATTAAACAGCTAGAAAACACAGTTTAACAAAAAGAGCTATTATTTGCCATTCTCAAAGAGTTTAGAATAAGGGAGAGCAAATTAAAAGCAAATTAAGGTTCAAAACGAGATTACAAAGGCTCAATAGCTATGTACATATGAAGATATAAAATGTTTATTGAATAAAGCCCTGGGTTTGATTCCTCAGTACCACAAAAAGAAAAAGCCAGAAGGTGCACTGTGGCTCAAGTGGTAGAGTGCTAGCCTTGAGAAAAGAAGCTCAGGGACAGTGCCCAGACCTTTGAGCTCAAGCCCCAGGACTAGCAAATAAAATGTTTATTGAAATGAACTTCAAGAAATAGAAGCAAGAGGTTTTTTGCTATTTTGCTTTTTATTTTTGTGTTTTTCTCCTTTGTCACTGTTTTTGTTTTCTGTAACTTTTTGTCTTGTATGTAAGTTTATCTGTATTAGGGAGGGTAAGGGAGAGCACAGAAACGGTGGGACAAAGGGTGAACAAATGCAGCAGTGATACTAGATACTATGCTGATAATGAATTATACAACTTGTGAGAGGTGATGATCAGGAGGGAAAAATGAGAGAAAATGAGGGAGCACGTGACAATGTTTAACAAGAAATGTACTCTCCTGAGTGGTCTGTCCAGTTTTCTCCTGTAGTCCCTTCCTGTGGCTGTACCCTTGCTACCACTGTATTACATCCGAGTACCCTGGATATTGTCTATATGGGTAATAGAACTGGGGAAGGGAGAGGGAATACCCAAACCAAGAGATAAAGAACAAAAAGACAAACTATTCAAAAAGCAACACTTAGAAACCATTTGGTGTAAACCAACCGCACAACTCTTGGGGGGAGAGGGGAAGGGGGAGGCGGAGGGGAGGAAATGAGGGAGGAGGTAACAAATAGTACAAGAAATGTACTCACTGCCTTTCATATGAATCTGTAACCCCTCTGTATCACACTTCGACAATAAAGAAAGAAAATGTCAAAAAAAAAAAAAGAAATGGGGGCTGGGAATATGGCTTAGCAGTGGAGTCCTTGTCTTGCATATATGAAGCCCTGGGTTCGATTCCTCAGCATCACATATGTAGAAAAACAAAGCCATAAGTGGCACTGGGGCTCAAATGGTAGAGTGCTAGCCTTGACCAAAAAGAAGCCAGGGACAGTGCTCAGGCTCTGAGTCCAAACCCCAGGACTGGCAAAAAAGAAAAGAAAAGAAAAGAAAAGAAACGTACTCTCATTACCTGACTTATGTAACTGTAACCCTCCATATAGTACCTTTACAATAACACTAAAAAGGTAATATACTCATAGTTCCAGAATTAAAGTAATACTAAAAACTTCATAGAACAGTCTCATCTTTTCTTCCATCTACATCACTCTCCTTTCCCATTCAAGGCAATAACTTGAGTTAGTTTCATGTATATTTTTCTAGAACTACTTTATATAAAATACAATTATCAATGTGTGTATCTCTTATGTTTTTTAAATATCCTAGACACACTGGTTTATACCATGCTTTCCTATTTCCTATCTAACAATACGCAATAAATTAACACAAATTAACACCAAAATAGCATAAAAGTCCTTTAGGGAGCAGAATGATTTTATTGATTGATTGCCAGTCCTGGAGCTTCAACTCAGGACCTGGTCACTGTCCATGAGCTCTTTTCCTCAAGGCTGGTGCTCTACCACTTGAGCCATATCTCCAACTCTAGCTTTTTTTGCTAGTTAATAGGAGATAAAGAGTCTCACAGACTTTTCTTCCCTGAACTGCTTTGGATCACGATTCTTAGATCTCAGCCTCCTGAGAAGCTAGCATTATAGGTGTGAGCCACTGGCACCTGGCTTTATTTTTATTAATTAATTTTTTGGCAGTACTGAGGGGTGAACTCAGGGCACTGTACTTGTTAGGCAGGTACTCTACTGCTTGAGCAATGCCCCCATTTTCATTTATTTTTAAATTTTAATTTAATTATCTTTAAGCAGTTGTACAAAAGAGTTGCCATTCACCAAAGGAGTTTATGAAGACTGCATCTTGATCAATGTCACCACTTTCAACATTCTCATACACCCCTCCCAACCCACCCTTTCCCTTGCTTATCTTAATTTTAGGTTATGTATTGATTTTTTAAAAAATAAATCAGTTTATGTGTACAATGCATCTTAATCTCTGTCACCACTTCAACATCTTCACCCCTCCCTTGGACTCATCCTTTCCATTGTATTCTCAATTCTGTGGTTTATACATGCATTCTTGCCTGCATTCTCCCTTTTCCCTAGGCCTCACCTTCTCTTTTTTTTTTTTTTTTTGGCTAGTCCTGGGCCTTGGACTCAGGGCCTGAGCACTGTCCCTGGCTTCTTCCCGCTCAAGGCTAGCACTCTGCCACTTGAGCCACAGCGCCGCTTCTGGCCATTTTCTGTATATGTGGTGCTGGGGAATCGAACCTAGGGCCTCGTGTATCCGAGGCAGGCACTCTTGCCACTAGGCTATATCCCCAGCCCCTCACCTTCTCTTACATACCAATTTCCTGGTACTTAATTTGTTAGGCTTTGACTTTGATGTTACTTTCTAGTAACTTATTATCATCATTTCAGCTACTCAAGCCTTCAGCTAATAATCATTTAGAAATTATTGAATATTTTGTAATATTTTCCTCTCTTCTACATTTATCCAAGTAGCAAACAAGTAAAAATAACTTTTTGTCTTAGGCAGAGCCTTCTCCTTTTGGCCTAGAAAGCATTGCTGTAAGAGAATTTTCCAAGTGTAGTTTCTTTTCAAATTGTATATATTTAAGGTATAAATATGGTAGATTTTGTTTGTTTTTGTTTTGTTGAGACAGGATTTATGTGGTCTCAGGGTTTATATAGTCTCAGTTGGCTTCATATTCACTAGGTATCCAAGCCCGGCCTGGAACATACAATCCTCCTGTCTCAGCTAGCTAGCATTGCAGACATATTCCACTATGACATGCTCAACATGATGTTTTGATACACACACATATACATGGTAAAATGATTACAGCTCTTAAAATTTTAACATATAAATCCTGACAAGGATTTTCTTTTGTGCTGTGGGGCCTTGAAATCTAGTCACTTAGCAAAATGTCAGTATGTAATACAATATTATTTACATTGGGTCTCCAGTTTTGTCATTTTGAATCCTGAGGAGTCTGAATTCTGAACCTCAATGCTAGAATATACTAAAATGCAGGCAATAGAAAGGTAATGATTTATCGCCACAAGTCCAAATTTAGAAACTCAAACTATATGCATCATACCACAATTTTAAAATAATAGACTAAGACAGATATTGGTGGTTCATGCCTGTATTCCTAATTACTCAGGAAGCTGAGATCTGAGGATTGAGGTTTGAAGCCAGCATGGGCACAAAAGTCTGTGAGACTCTTATCTCCAATGAACCACCAAAAAAGCTGTAAGTAGGGGTGTGGCTCAAGTGGTAGAGCATCAGCCTTGAGCAAAAAGGCTAAGGGACAGCACCCAGGCCTTTAGTGCAAGTCCTGGCACAAAACAATAGACCAATACAGTTAAAAATAACTTTGGTAATAAAACATTGGAAATTATTGACCTAAATAAAAATAATTACAGCTACCTGCCCTGGGGGAAAAACACAATTGCAAAAGCTGAAGAAGTAAACCATGTATACTGGTATTAGAACCAGGAAATTGGAAGGGAATACCAAAATCGAGAGACACAGGGTAAAAAAAAAGACAAACAACTACAAAAGCAATACTTACAAACTGTATGATGAAAATGAACTGAACAACTGAACATCTCGTGGGGGGGGAGGGAAAGAGGGAGGGGGGAGGGGGAATGAGGGACGAGGTAACAGTACAAGAAATGTATCCAATGCCTAATGTATGAAACTGTAACCTCTCTGTAATTCAGTTTGATAATAAAAATATATTTTAAAAAAAGCTGAAGAAGTAAATAAAATGATGGTGAGCATTAATAAACAATAGATGCAATAACTGGACAGAGATTGGTAGTCATGAGAATAGCTTTCAGTTACTAACACACCTTCAGTTATGGAGGCCTCTTGTTCTTTGAATTCATTACTAGTAAGTCAAAGCATTTGTCATAACACTGGATAAGCCATAAAAATGTATTAGAATTCAAAAGTTCAAAGCAAATTCACACTTACCTTCCCTGTTAGAACTGAGGGAAATTCAGTATCAAACTTGTTGCTCAAGCCAAACCTTAAAAACAAAAGACAGAACAAAATATATTCTATCCAGTATATTTAACACTCTTATTTTCTTTTGTAAAAATGCCACATATCCATGCATTTTTCTATTTGTCTTTTGATTAAAAAATCTGTCCTGAATATGTACAACTTTTATGGTTTATGTGCAGTAAAAATTAAACTTAAATTTTAAAAAGATACAGAAGTCCTAGAATAACATAAAAATATACATTCTAAATTAAATTTTACATTAAAGAAAATAAATAATTGACTATTAATCCATATTAACATAAAAAGCTCAACAAAAGCAACCATTACAGTAGGATTCTAACTACAATCATGACATGGGATTTAAGAATTAATAAATTTGAGAAACATTTTACGAGAGCCAAAAATGTCATAGTATTTGACTAAAATGTTTTTCTGTTAAAAACCCACTTTAGTTAATAAATTGTTGGACCAGGTGATGGGTTGGTAGTATGCAGGAATGCATTATACTTTTCTTACTACTTTTATGTATATATAGAAACGTTCCTAAATAAATGCCTCTCCTCTCCCACTAATCTAGCCTTTGGAGCTATAGAACTTGGTAACTTTGTTCAGTTACTCTCCAGATATCCAAAGGTTGATCTTTATGAATGTATTTCATGTACTCAATTAATTTTGAGAAGAAATTCCAGTCTCTAAAAGACTTTCTCTTTTAGTATACTCACTAAAATTTGTAATAAGAAGCCAACATGAATTTTATAAGTCTTTGCTAACCTAATTTTGACTTTAGCAGAGATAACACAGGTCATACTCTAAATGTTAGATGATACCACATCATTGTTATTACAGTTTTCTTTTTTTGTTTGTTTGTTTGTTTTGGCTAGTCCTGGGGCTTGGACTCAGGGCCTGAGCACTGTCCCTGGCTTCTTTTTGCTCAAGGCTAGCACTCTGCCACTTGAGCCACAGCGCCACTTCTGGCCGTTTTCTGTATATGTGGTGTTGGGGAATTGAACCCAGGGCCTCATGTATAGGAGGCAAGCACTCTTGCCACTAGGCCATATCCCCAGCCTGTTATTACAGTTTTCTGTTAGTGGATGATAGGTTGTAAGCAGAAAGGAAGATACTAACATTTACTGAGAACTCCATGTGAGGAAGGCAATTACAGTAACAGCTACCAATAACTATGTACTTACCAAGCTAGACACTGTGCTAAGTAGTGTAGTTAGTACTACATTACTTCAAAATTTTAAAGGCCTTCAAGAGAAGTATTGTCATCCCCATTTTTCGGACAAGGAGGCTGACATTCAGAAAAAAAATTTAAAAACAGATTAATTAAATGACTTTTCAAAGTCAGGTATCTATCTCGTTAATAAGTAGGGATGATTACAATTCAAATACTGACCCCTGTATTAAATTTATTTTCTGTATTAAGTTCTTTGAGAACAGAAATAAGTGATTGTTTTGTTGTTTTCTATTATGTCTAGCAGTATAGTGTAATCTAGTAGATGTTTACTAAGTTTGTGAAATAATAGTGATTGCACTGTTTGATTCACCTGATTTCTGGCACTCTGGTCACTTTAAAGAAATGTAGGGGCTAGGAATGTGGCTTAGGCACTTGGGAACTGCTCCACTGTCATTTTATTGATTTCATGAAATATAAAATCTATTGTCTTTGAAGTTGACCCAGCTGGTGGTTCTCAACTATATTTTCTTTGTTAAGTATCTACAGTGCCCCGATTTTTAACTTATTGGAACAACTGTTAGGAGTAAAAGAAACCGAAACAAAGAAGAATGGGTTCTTTCAGTTGCACTCTCTTCCTCCTTCATCTCTAACTTTCCTTTTTTTTCCTGTCCTGGGGCTTGAACTCAGGGCCTGAGCACTGTCCCTGAGCTTCTTTTGCTCAAGGCTAACACTCTTATCATTTGAGTCACAGTACCACTTCCTGTTTTTTCTGCATGTATGGTACTGAGGAATCAAACCCAGGGCAAGCTAGGCAAGCACTCTACCACCAAGCCACATTCCCAGCTAGCTTTTTAATTTTATACTTAGTCATTTTCTTGTTATTGCTCTTGCTAATGGGATTGTTTTCTTAATTTTGGTGCCTATATAGTTTGACTTTAGTATATAAATATGG
Organism: Perognathus longimembris pacificus; assembly: GCF_023159225.1. Classification (NCBI taxonomy): domain Eukaryota; kingdom Metazoa; phylum Chordata; class Mammalia; order Rodentia; family Heteromyidae; genus Perognathus; species Perognathus longimembris. The sequence goes on from NC_063188.1 coordinate 58,721,277, forward strand.
TTCTAGTGGTTGTGTGTGTATGTGTGTGTGTGCACATGTACGCCAGACCTGGGTCTTGAGCGCAGGGCCTGGGTCCAGTCTCTTGATGCTTTTTGTACTAGGCTAGTGTTCTACCACTTGAGGCACTCTCCATCTACTTGGTGCTTAATTGTAAGTAAGTGTGTCACATAGAGTCCTGACTGGGCTGGCTTCTAACTATGATCCTCAGAGCTTAGCCTCCTCAATAGTTGGGATTAAGGGCATGAGCCAAAAGCAGTCTTTCAGGGTGCTGGGGGCTCATGCCTGCCTGGTTAGGACTCAACATTTGCACATGGAATCCTAGCTATTCAGAAGGCTGAGATGTGAGGAGAATGGTTAGTATCCAGCTGAGGCAGGACAGCCCATGAAACTCTTAGGTCCAATTAATCACCAAGAAGTCAGAGTTGGTGTTATAGCTCAAAGGGGAAGGATGCAAGCTTTGAGAGAAGAATCTTGGGGACAGCAGCCACTCCCTGAGTTCAAAAACCAAGTCTGCCACTCACCTTTTATTATGTCTATGCATCAATGTGACAGACAGGTTCTATGCTGGACTGCAGCAATTTGTTTTTAAAAGTCTCCCTTTGTGCCTCACTAACCTGCAAGGGATAGCACCCAATTTGAATAGATATTGCAATACTTGTGGGCCTAAATAAAAAGGGAGAAAATATAACTTGATCTGAACCAAAGGTAAGTTACCCCCTGACCTCAGTGTGCTGTGGTGATTGGAATTCTCTGCATTGGGGTGAGTATTGGGGTGCCGTTAAATGATAGGACATTCTATCTCATGGGTTCTTTTTGGCCATTCTTGGGGCTTTAACTTTGGTCTTGGGCACTGTTCCTGGTTTCTTTTTGCTCAAGGCTAGCACTCTACCTCTTGAGCCATAGTGCCACTTTCAGCTTTTTCTGTTTATGTGGTGCCGAGAAATCGAACCCAGGGCTGCATGCATGCTAGGCAATCACTCTACTGCTAAGCCACATTCCCAGCCCACACTTCCCATCTTTTGAAAATGGTTGTACACCCACCTCTCAACACCTTATGAAAATTAAAGTTAATGTGCTCAGGTTGCTTATAAAAACAATGCAATCAAATTCTGCCAAGAAGAACCACAATTGTGCTAGAAAACTCTGCACTTAATAGTAACAACGATTCTAAAGCACATTCACTGGAACTCTATTATACAAAGGCAAAGGCAAGTCTGTGTCATACAGTTACAAAGAGGTTTTTGAAAGTATCTCTGAGGGAAGGGGGGATGTTGAGAGGGAGGGATGAGAATCTTCAAAAGGGTGACACTGATAAAGATATGTATTCATAAACTACTTTGTTGAATGGCAACACCTTTGTACGACTAAAGATAATAAAAAGATGAAATAAAATTTTAAATAAAAAATAAATGACAATGGAAAAATAGATACTAGTTAGATATCTTTAATCTTTTATGTAGAAAGAATCATGTCTTACCACACTGTATAACACTAAATAGACAGATTTGCTATTCTCAAAGTCTGAAACTTTATATTCATCTTTATTTTAATACAACTTAAATGTAACAGTATAATTTCTTAAAGACAACCATTGTTTGAGTTGAGAAGTATCAATATGCATAGTGCTATTTTTTCAGAAAATGTACTGCTTATCATATTTAATCATCTTTTTCAATTTTTATTTAATAATTTCAGGTGTGTGTGTGTGTGTGTGTGTGTGTGTGTGTGTGTATATACTAGTATTGGGGCTTGAATTCAGGGTCTTGAGCTCTCATTTGGGTTTTCAGCTCATGGCTGGTGCCCTACCACTTGAGCCATGCCTCCAATTCCTATTTCAGCTTTTTAAAGTTAATTTTAATGAGATAATTTTATTATGCGTCCATGAAAATTGCTAATCTATTATCTCTATGAGCTGATATACAGATGCAATACCAAGGGTAAATGCTATACATTTTAATTAGTACAAAAATATGTGAATGTCTATAAGAGGGGGGTCCTCTGTAATTCTTTTTTTCTTGTTTTTTTCTTTGTTCTGTGCTGGTACTGAGGCTTGAATTCAAGGCCTCACATTCTTCCTTAGCTTTTTCTGCTCAATGTTAGTGCTCTAGCACTTGAACCACAGGTCCGCTTCTGGCTTTTTGTTGATTAATTGGAGATAAAATTTCTCAATTTTGTCTGCTTGGGTTGGTTTCAAACCATGATCCTTAGCCTCGTGAGTATCTAGGATTACAGGTATGAGCTACTGGCACCTGGTAAGGTATAACTTTTTTCTGTATTTCTATGTATTGCACACAAGTATTTATCCTGAAAAAAAAATCACAAAGAAAAGTGATATATACACTTACATGTGCTATCACTTAGAAATACAGAATTTCTGAAACAGTTAATATTTCCAATAATTTTTTTTATCAATTTAGAACATCAAATCTTTCAGAGTTAATTTTGCTACATAAATACTTTTTTAATTTGGGAAAAGATCCCCAAATTCTAATTCATGACTTCATTTCAGAATTGGAATTACAATTAATGTGATTAGGTCATTCTATTTTTATGAAATAATAATTAATTGCATATTAAAGGATTACCATTTTGTTATAATAATTAGCTAAAATATTAAGATAACAGAAGTAAACAGGGATACTCTGATACATAGGGGCTGGCTTAGCAAAGCTTGCAGAGATAAGGCCATGTCATTAACCCCATTACTGGAACTGGGGATATTGTATCCATATATATGTACTACCCAGAAAAAGTCCTCTCCACAGCATGGTTCATGATTCAACTAACAAATATCTTAGAGGGACTATAGTGTAATAGCTTGCACTATGATATTCATTCAACTCCCTTTATGCCAGGCATTATGCTATGCTCTGAGGATTCAGAGGTAATGAGAAATTGTTCTTGCTATTGCAGCTTACAATCTAGTGGGGGCAAAGAAGATTTCTAAGAGGTGGTAACACAGAGAGCTAGGATGAGAGGGAGGTGGGCATCTGAATGTTAGATAGAACAGAGGTATGAACTAAGAAATAATATGCTGTGAAACACAAGCAATGGTAGGAGTTGATGCCGACTTAAAGGTAGGATATAGTTCTGTATGCCATGTTCCAGAGCTTACACTCTATACTGTAAGGGGAAACTATACAATAATTTTGAGCAGGAAAGTAATTTGGTTAGATCCACACTTCTTGTGTCTTAATCTAGCCGCAGGTTGAAGGATTTTGTCATGTGATAAGGATGGAAGCAAGAAAACTAGTTAGGGTAATGAAAAGGGTCTGAATCAGAGAAGTGGTAGTAGAGAGAAAAAGAAGCAAAATTTAAGTCGTTTCTTATGAATTGCTGATTGTTTGGCTGTGGGAAATGTGAGAAAAGGAGATCTAAGGATGGGTAATGAGATAGGAAGAGAAGGAAAACACAGAAATAGAAGGAGTTCTTGAGAGTTTGAGGGTGTGCAAGGATGAGATTTGTTTCAATATAGTGAATTTAAGATGACAATAGGTTGTTATGCATAATGATAAGAGCCTAAACAGAGTGGGGAGGAGAGATACACATTTTAGGAAACATGGGATCACTGAAACCATGAGAAATAAAATGAGAGAGGAGAGAATAAGAAAAGTGGAGGGTTGAGCACAAAATTCTGGAGATCACTGATTTTAATAGGCAAGAAAGGAAGAGGAGCCATCATTGAGATGGTTAAGGAACAAAAGGCTGAAAAAACTATATTTGAAGTTGTAATCTATTCTTTCCTCTCAGCACTGGAGATTGAACCCAAGGCCTTGCACATATTGAGCAAGGACTCTACCTCTGAACTACATCCCTAGCCCATGATCATGGCGATTTTAACTGAGGCTGGCTCCTCTTTGGTTGAAGTAGCAGAATTCATATCAGAGGAAATAAACATGGTATCTGTGTCTCTTCACAAATACTTTTCAAAAAGAAATGTACTTATTACCTGACTTATATATAACTGCAATGCCTCTGTACATCACCTTTACAATAAAAATTAACTAGTAGCTTTAAAAAATTAAAGGTAGCTTAAAAATGGGAGTTTGGAGGAAAAAGAAGAGAGATCCAGTAGCCAAAGGGAATAAAAAATAATTTAAAAATCAGAAGGATTAAATATGATTACAACCAAACATAGCAGAGTGGCACAGAAAGGTTATACTGGAGCCTAGAGGTGTTTGATACAGTAAGACTTGGAAGGAGGGTGGAGGAAAAGGGTATGGAAGGCCCAAGAGAAAGGAGAACTTCAAATAAGTGGAAGGACTCCTTGAACTTTGAGGTTGGAAGAACTCAGATCTAATTAAGATCCAGTGCAGCTCTGCAGCAGGAAAGGGGCATGACTGAGCTGTGTTTTAGAAAATTAGTTTGGCACAAGCATGCAGATGGATTGAAGTGCAGGAGAGACAGAAGACTTGTCACAATAATTCAAGAAAGAGATGAGGGAAAGCCAAACTAGAGTTGTGCCAAATAGAAATAGAGAAAATGAAAATCTAGAAGACATTTCAAAGTATGGTGGCAATTCTGGGGAAGACTGGCATAGAGCAATTCAAGAAGGAAGAGTGGAAGTGACAAAGACTTTAAATATGAGACTGAGAGATTAGAACAGTGGTACTATAGTTAGAAACAGGGAAACTAGAAGTACAGTCAGTGTGGAAAAGGAAAAGAAAAGTTGGGTTTTAACATATACCAAGTTTGGATCAGGTTAGGTATATATCTGTCCTCAATCCCTTCTTCAGGATGAAAAACATGATGAAAGTACTTCCTTTGTTTTTTTATATATACAGTTGGAGGTGATAGTTCTCAAATTTTCAACTTTGAAAAGAAATGAAGTCTTATGTAGAATGAAGACTGTACAGAGAAGGGAAAAAATCAGGATGAAAGAGAACAGTGTTTCACTCAGAGGTCAGAGCTGGGCATGTAGCTCTGTGGCAGAGCACCTGCCTAACTTACACAATGCCTAGCACTACAACAACCAAAAACCAAAACCAGGGTCTGTACTTTAGGACAACTCAGCTATTCTTTTGCCAGAAAAGAAACATTCTTTACCCTAGATGTATCAGAATAGGACTAAATATTTTTACTTGCAGTGTTGGGGTTTGGACTCAGGGCCCTGTGCTAACCATGCAGGTGCTTTACCATTTGAGCAACATCTCCAACTCCAAGATTATTTTCTAAGAGTTTTACACCATTTAATACAATGGTGGCTTTACTACTATAGCCTCTTTCTCAGATCCAGTAAGCTTCTCCTAAATGTTCTTTTTCTTTTCCAAACAGAAGACATCCTTTAATGTCAAATGTGCTTTCAGGGTGAGATAAAGTGTACAATAAAGCTAAATAACTGGGGGGAGGGAAGGTGGGAGAAAAAATTAGGGAGGGGGTAACAAGTATTTCAAGAAATGTACTCATTATCTTACGCATGTAACTGTAACCCCTTTGTACATCACCTTGATAACAAAATTAAATTAAAAAAAATTAACTTAAAAAATAAAACAAAATGGCATGCCCAATTGTCTAGTATACAGGCTTGCGCTTTTTAGATTTTAGCTTCAGTTAATTAATACCAAGTTACTACCAGTACCACTCCTTCACACTCCAAACTGCAGAATTTTTAAGCTGGGAGAGACATCACACCTATTACAATGGCTTGGGCACAGCCAACTGTCAGTTCTGTGTGTTAAATAATGAAAATAGGTTAGTAAGTACTTGACCATGGTTGTGTGGAGAGTCGATAAGTTTGGGGAGCTAAATTCTATTTCCTTGCTCTTTGCACAATGTCTGAATTAAAAAAAATAACGGAGGAGGGATGTTAGAGTATAAAATTATAAACTTGAATAAGAAACCTTTTCTGTATTGAGTCACATAAAATAATCTTCATGAAGGGAACCCTTGGTGCCAGAATCATAATTAGTCTGAGTAATGAACTGTTTCCCTAGTGACGAAAGGAATGAGAGTAAAACAGCGCAGCAAGCTGGCATCTGAACACTATCTGCAAAATTGTCTTAAAATTACCTAATCAAAAAGCAGATCTAAAAGCGTTCCTAAACTCTTCCACAATTTAAAAATATTTGTTAATGTATTTCATGCAAAGATTAGAAAAATTTCTCACAATTAAAATACTCAACATGTTAAAAATTAAAAAGCTAACACAATATAGTATAAATATTAATCATATAACTTCAGTTGAGTCACTGAAGTGAGCTATTATCAAAATTGGAGACAGCATGATATGATAGGAAAGAACAGGCCTACTTTTGAAAACGCAGCAAAAGCACAGTAAGGAGAATGAACATAATATAATACTCAAACTTCCATTATTTACAATACAAGCAAATAAAAATTGGAGGCACTCCTCAAAAAGAGAACCATCATTTCATTTTTCTAGTCCTTTCTTTTTTTCTTTGCACCTAATGTTATTGAGTCTCTCCTCATCTTATTTTCTGAAATATGATCCAAGATTTCAATTTTCAAACAAAGCCACTGTGGATAAATTTCCAAGAAATCATTCTCAGCTCCTAGAGGACTGATTTCTACACGTTTGCCTGTCTATTTAGTACTTGGGTATACAAATGATTTCATCTCCTGGAAGAAATGCTTTTGGAGCTGCAAGGGTTAAGAAACCATCATTCATTTTACAGATGGAGAAACCAAGGCCCAGAAATAAGGTGCAACACATCAAGGTCATAGGTCCATTAAGAAAACAAAAAACAACAGGAACAACAACAAAAACCCTAAAAAACAAAAACCCTGAGACTAGTAACCAAGATCCCTGGCTTTGTAATCCATGGTTCTTTCTACTTTCCATAGCTGCCTATCAACCTGAATCTTTAATGATGTGATATTTAAGGAACGTCAGAATACAGCACACAAGGAAAAGACGATTGCACTCATTCATATAAGGATTTCATCGGAAGAATGGCTGAATACGTGGTAGATGTCTATTTGTAATGTTATTCACAAAACATAGCACTGTTTTTGAAGAATCCAAACCTAGCTCTTGTCACATGTCACATCAGTCGCTGTTTTCTACTAGACACCAATCTCGGTAGCAGAGAAAACCTCTAGTACATCCTGCAGTTGAGAGATTATTCACCTGCCAGCATACAAGCATACTCCAACACCTCTGGTTCTCAATTTCCTAACTGCCATGTCCTAGACACTATTGGCACTGGTGCCGAAAATCGGCATCACGATCGCCCCCCCCCCCCCCCAGCCCCCGGCAGTTCCTTTACACCTATTCACCCTCCGGATCGCTCTCTATTTTTTTTGAAACACCAGGTGTCCTTTGCTAACTGTGCACCTCAGCCGGCCCTCCCCCATCCACAGGCCCGGTGATCACCTCGATCACCTCTTATCTCTGTCGCCACATCTCAGCCTTTCCAAACCCCACGACCCACGCTTGCTTACACAGTGATGTGGCCGGCGCCCCGCACCAACACAGGGTCGGGGGCATATCTCCGCAGATGCTCTTCACTCACTACCCGAGGCGGGGGCGGCGCCTCTTCTTCCTCCTCCTCCTCCTCCTCCTCCTCCTCTTCTTCTTCCTCCTCCTCGTCTTCCTCCTCCTCATCTTCCTCGTCATCGTCGGGCCCAGAGACCGACGACGACGACGGCGACGACGACGACGACGACGACGTTGCGGCTTCTTCTTCCTCCTCCTCCAGTTCCGAGATGGTGTCGAACTCCGCCATGTTGGGCAGCAGGATGCTCATCACGTGACCCCGCGATCGCCCGCACTCTCCCGGAGAAGAGTGTGAACCTGCGGAGCTGCTGGAAGAGGAGGGGGAACAGAATGAGAAAGAGGAGGGGGGCAGGGACTGCACTGTGGAGACGCGCCTGCGTGTTGGACGGACGGGAGGGGGCGGGAGGGAGTTGGAGGCGGGGGCACGAGGGACCGAGGAATAAATTCGGTGTACGCTTGCGCGGCTCTGAGGGGAGGGGGCCGTTAGAGGTGAACTCCAGGGAATTCTCGAGGTCCGGTCTACGGGTGCTGATCTCGCGCTTCGCATTGGGCGGGAGCTTTTGTATCCAGGGGACTTAGGTTCTGATTTGATTTCCTTTTAATTAATGCTGTCCTCTGTTGCAGGCGGTCGAGGGCAAGCATATTCTATAAAAGTGAGTTCAGAACTTTTTGCCCAAAAGAACTCAAGGTACACAGATACCAACTCCTTGTATTTGTTCAGAACTACAGTTGAAGAGCAATCCTAGCAGATAGGATAAATATGTTTTGCCAATGTACAATATGTTTACATAAATATGTAAATACGCAGAAAAATGCATATATGCATCCATTTTAGAGTACTAGAACAAAGCCAATGAAAACTACAATATACATGTACTAATTATACTATAAAAGATAGATGTGGGGCTGGGAATGTGGCTTAGTGCATGCATAAAGCTCCGAGTTCGATGTCTCAGCACACATATATAGAAAAGGCCAGACGTGACGCTGTGGCTCAAGTGGCAGAGTCCTAGCCTTGAGCAAAACAAAGCCAGAGACAGTGCTCAGGCCCTGAGTCCAAGCTACAGGACTGGCAAAAAAAAAAAAAAAGATGGATGTGCGTTTTGGGTCTTTGTCATCTTTTGTTTTTTCTAATTAAATTGAAATACATGACTTCAAAACCCCAGCCAGAACTGCATATTAACAATGAAATACTCCTGACCATAAATGTATAACTTCTTTGAGATTTTCCAGACCAATCCTGGTAAGCCTCTTGGGGTTCTGACAGCGTGACAGGATAAACATTTTAGTTAAACATTTTACTAAAGAGGAAACTTTTCTGTTACCATTTCTCCTACTATATAGCAGTGTAAGGAGGACTTACTGTCTCAGACTACTAAGGGCACTGTGTGCAGAACTCACTTAATCCTCCACAACTCTATCAGGTTTGTGCCTCAGTGATCTTATTAGATATGGAAAATCTAAATGTAGAAGTATGGAAGTGCCAAAGGCCAGGAAACTATTGAAAGTAGACACGGTTTCAAATTTGGAAGTCTCTTCTGATTCCAAAAGCTTAGTATTCCAAATGGTGATATGGACTGAAGTTGTTTGGAAAGGCTTTGTACTGTGATGCGTTTGGGGCTGTTTTATAAAAAAGAAAAGATATGAGTAAGAACATGCTAGTTTCAATTCTGTTTTATTGGGAAGTGTGAAAATTGGGGTGTATAGGAACATTTTGACTTAAGGTAACGTGAGTTAGTATTACCCACTTTTTTCAGCCATGGAGCTACACTCTTTCCCATACAATATCTCAGTTAATTCAAACAATCATTGTAACCCTTTTGCAGATGACAAAACTAAATCTCAGGAAGTTGTAAGTAATGTATTTAGGTCTATAGCGACATATTGTCCAAATTGTTCCATTTCAAATGTTCTATCCTCTCCACACCACCAAAATACAGCGGTCACATATTTTCAGTTTCCGAATAAAGTACAAAACTGGTTTATACTTGGCAGCAACACATAACCTGATATTAACACAGTAAAGTCACATAGCTGCTGGGTAATAGAAAAAGTACTGTAATTCAGGCATTCAAACACCTGGTTTCCCACTCTTTCAGCTATACTACAGCTGAATTCCAATTAGGTGATGAGATTGGGAAAATGGACATACCTGCAATTAGGATGAACCTTGTGTTAGCTGTGTAACAATATAAACAAATTAGGGTGTAAGAGGAAGAAATAAGTTGCATAAGAGGATCAAACCATTATTATTATCAAGGAGTTTTTGTTACAGTGAAGATGTAGTTCAAGTGGTAGAGTGTCAGCATTCAGTGAAAAAACCTAGTGAACAGTTCCCAAGCCCTAGTCCAATCCCCAGTACTGGCCCTGTGTTACTAATAAAAGAAAAAAAAAACTTTCCATGTATTCAAAGGCTTAATTATTTAGGAACTTTAAAAATAAGTTGTGACACTAAAAATAAGCAACAAAATCTAGACTATTGCAGTATAGGGAACTTCATTAGCTAGAAATTATAATAAAAGAGACTCCTTTTTGAAAAAACTTTTTATTTATTTCATTTTCATTACTATTTGACTTACTTGGTTTTTTATTGACCCAACTTCATTAACCTGTCTCTGTGTGAAGGTATGCTGTTTGTAATTATCAAAAGAGTTGCAGCAAGCTCCCTGGCTATTTGTGGCTCCCTGCCTGCCCTCTCATCTTCTGTGATCAGCTTGGCATTGGTGAATTCCGTAGGTTACCAACTATCCTCCCTACCTGAAACAGTATCCTCTCTGGATAGCTAAATATTGTCTGTACAGACCCCAGTCTGTCAGAGGAATGTAAAACTATGATATTGGCAGAGCTTCTGTGAGAGATTGTGTTGGACAACAGCCCCTGAACATTGGCCTTCTGGATATATAAGGTTAGTATTTAGTTTAGTCTTTCCTTAACAGTATAATTTGAGATGTTACTAATATTTTTCCTTCACAATTTTAGTCATTGGTTTCCAGAGTACTAAAAAATATTTATTGTGAAAATCTGAAAGTAACATACTTTTTTACTCAGAGATACCCATTGTCAATATTTTTGGTTTAGCATAAATATGTATTATACATATATACACATACACATTTTTTCTGTACAAAAGTAAGACAATGGCACACATACTGGTTATATGATCTGTGAAAATGGGCAGGACTGGAGATTGTTGGTGCTCCTAGCAAATCCCTTGGCTAGTATGCATGAGACCCTGAGTTAGAGCCCCAGCACCAAAAAAAAAAAAAAAAAAAAAAAAAAAAAAAAAAAAAAAAAAAAAGAACATAAGCAAGTCAAGTTGACAATGTGTTATATCTGTTAGGAATAGTTTGCCAAATATTTTTCAGATAACAGTTCTATGATCAGAAATTCTTTCCTCCCCTTTCCCCCCCACTTTTGCTGGTACAGAGGTTTCAACTCAGGACCTGGTGCCTGCTTAGATTACTTGCTTGACTGGCCCTGTAACATTTCAAAACACCTCCAGTCCAGCTTCTTGCTGGTTAAATGGAAATGGAGTCTTTCAGATGTTTCTGATGGCTTCAAATCTCAGTCCTCCAGGTTACAGTCTCCCGAGTAGCTAGGATTAGAGCCATGGGTGCCTGGCTATAATCAGAAATTCTGATGTCTGCTCAAATTCCCATTATTATTTACTAAGATTAAATTCCTTAAAGTAGATAGATATATTTGAAGGCTTAAAATTGTAGTAATTTTTTTCTCTGGTGATGATGTATGTCTCTTTCTTGAGAAATAATGTGATAGCTCACATTCAAAGAATCTGAAGACTTTTTGAAGTAGGAAAGAGGGCATTACTGAGATTTAAACCCCAGGGCCTCACATGCACTAGGCAGCTACTTTATCACTTGAGCCATGCCCCTCACCCTCAAAATATTTCATAATTATCTTCTGACAAAACATATATTTCTTGTTTTTTTGAGTGTTAATAAATATGCCATATCAACTATTAGAGTAAAATATCTTAGGCAAGATCAAATCCAATATTCTCTACCAATTCATCTCTTTCAAGAAGGACAAAAAAAGTGGGCTGGGAATGTGGCTTAGCAGTAGAGTGTTTGCCTAGCATGCATGAAGTCCTGGGTTCGATGCCTCAGTACCACATAAACAGAAAAATCCAGAAGTGGCATTGTGGCTCAAACGGTAGAGTGCTAGCCTTGAACAACAAAAGCTCAGGGACAGTGCCCAGATCCTGAGTTCAAGCTCCAGGACGGGCAAAAAAAAAAAAAAAAAAAAAAAAAAGAAGAAGAAGAAGAAAGGAAAAAAATCATAGATGAGATTAAATATTTTCCAGACATTATCTGTAAAGGCCCACTAAGTCAGTGTGTACAGAGAAAAGTATTTTGCTGATTACTACTTCAATGGTAGTAGTCGCTCCCCTCCTCTCCCCTCCCCTCTCTCTCTCCTGCTTGTCTCCTCTCCTCTTCTCTTTCCTTGTCCTCTTCCTTTTCTCCTCCCCTCCCCTCCTGTTTTCCTTTCCTAATAAAATTTCCTATAACTTGGGCTGGGGATATGGCCTAGTGGCAAGAATGCTTGCCTCGTATACATGAAGCCCTGGGCTCGATTCCCCAGCATCACATATACAGAAAATGGCCGGAAGTGGCGCTGTGGCTCAAGTGGTAGAGTGCCAGCCTTGAGCAAAAAGAAGCCAGGGACAGTGCTCAGGCCGAGTCCAAGGCCCAGGACTGGCCAAAAAAAAATTCCTATAACTTTCATTAGGCTTCATATCTTGCCTGAATTCTTAACTCATTGGAAGCAAGGACTGAGGTAGATACCTGTGTTAACTTTTTGATGACAGTGTCACAGAAAGTGAATTAGGATGCAGATATTTTTTATCAATGCAAGACAATAACAAACTCTTCCACACCAAGGTGTTAATAGAGACCACATAGGAAGCCTAACCTTCCAGCTCACCTCTCATTATGAAGGTGCTCTTTTTATTCCCACTGCAGTGGTGTCAGTAATTTTAGCAGAGAGTCAGGACTTTCATGACCGTTCAGTGTTAATGAGGTCAACACTGGTAGCCATGTCAATGGAAGCCAAATACATAGCACTAATGAGGCATTACTACTTCTTCCAGCTAGCAAGTTGTACGTAAAGGCCTATCAGGGAGCCATAACTTTGAATGTTACCTAATAATGAGGAGGAGCCTCTGCTCCTTCATATCAACAGTGACAAGTAGGAAAGTTGGATGTCTACCAACCACCAGTGATAATGGAGTGTGATACTCCTGCACTAACAGAGCAACATCAGAAGCAGTCAAATAAAAGTGAGGTTTACGCAAGACCCGCAGTCTTATCATATTAACATGAAAATATCCAGGTTTCAATAAAAGATTATTCATTATACCAAGGATCAGGAAGATCAACCTGAAAGACAAAATAGAGACAATAAATGCCAATAACAAGTTAAGGAAGAAGTCTTTAAATCAACCACAATGAAAATATTTCAATAAACAATTATAAATTTACTGGAAATAATTGAAAAGAAAGTTACTTTTTAACGGAGTTTATGTTAACAAAAATGGAGAGGTGGGGGGGACTTTAAACACTCATCCTTCCACAAATATAGTGAATAAACTGGAAAAAAACATGGTAGTGATACAGTTTATTGACTACAGGAAACAAATCACAAGTTTACAACAACAGGATAAGGCTTAAGCAAAGAAAAAAACATCTGAAGCCAGGCACAGGTGGCTCTTATCTATAAACCTGGCTGCCCAGAGGATTGCAGTTCTAAGTTGGCCCAGGTAGAAAAGTCTAAGGTTGACTGGAGGTTTAGTTAAAGTGGTACAGCACTAGTCTAGTAAACTGAACTAGAGTGTAAGGCTCTAAGTTCATAGTACCAGTACATGAAGAGAGAGGAATTATGTGTTCCTGAGGAACAACTGAAAAAAAATAGGGGCTGGGAATGTGGCTTAGTGGTAGAGTGCTTGCCTAGCATGCATGAAGCCCCTAGGTTCGATTCCTCAGCACCACACAAACAGAAAAAGCCAGAAGTGGCTTAAGTGGTAGAGTGCTAGCCTTGAGCAAAAAGGAGCCAGGGACAGTGCTCAAGCCCTAAGTTCAAGCCCCAGGACTGGAAAAAAATAGTCACTAAACAGTGGACCTGAGATCTTGTCTGAGATATAACCATTAATTTATTGTAAGGCCAGTAACTTTGTTGAAGAGAAAGGGAATTTTAATTGAGCTGTAAGTTGTTTTAGGTTCTAGGGTTTTAAATTTTTTAAAAAAATTATCTTTAAGTAGTTATACAAAGAGGTTCCAATTAGTCTCTAATTTTTTAAACTACAAAATAAGGAGAACTATTCCTGTGTATCTCATGAAGCTATTGAATCAAATAGTATAACATGTATTGAAATGTAAAAGATATCATACACACATGGCATTATTAAGATTATTAATAAAAATCCCCAGATTCGCTGACTTAGAGAGCAAGAGAGCTAGTAAACAAAGGCTGGTTTCCTAGGTGGTGATTGCCCACTGATTGGTGTTTGGAGAGTGGTGTGCAATTTCAATGGTATCTTCAGATACTAAATGAATACAGAGGAATGCTTTGACTTTGAACCTATCACTAGAGATAGAGGAAGACCACCCTAGGTAGCTGAGTGTTCTCGGCAGTATCCACAACTGATTGCCATGTGTCTTTGTAAAGTGACCCGATCGCTAACACCCCATTGTCCTCATGGGGCAATTGATACCTTCTTAAAATGCTTATGAAAAACATATTACCAAAAGTACTGGTCAAAGATGGTAAGTTTTCTCTTAAGTCTTTTCAGCGCTAGTGAAGTACCCTGTGGAGCAGCCATGGAAACTGAGCTCTTTTTCTTGAGATTTCTCATAAGGAGAGGGAAGATAAGTTTCTTATTTTCAATCCCAAGACAAGTAGTTATGCTCAATATTCTACTTTTTCAAAGAACTATGAAGATGTGTCTTGCAAAAGAGAGAGTAGTTGGGATATGGTTGCTTTTTATACTTTGATCGATCTTTCCTTTAAACCACCTCAATTTAGGACCGGAGGTTTGATTAGGTGATAGAGTGCTCACCTGTTTAACAAGCATGGAGCTTTAAGTTAAAATTCCAACACTACAGATCAACCAACCAAATCAAATCAAACCAACATCACTTCAATTGAAAAATTATTCAGAGCTTATCTCTCAGCAACTTTGATATGGAAACTGTATAGTGGACCAACATAAAAACCTCTAGCTATCCTCCCTACTGCTGCTCTTTCCCTTACTCAAGTTGTGTGTTTGTTACCTATAAACAGTAGCTCTTTGATGATATGATGTGGAGAAAATGGAACTGGCTGAAAGGTAATGGCAGAAGGACTAGCTCACTGTCTTTGTGCTTATGTAAACCTGATTAGCACTGAATCACAATAGTAATAGCTGTGGAAAACAGGAGGGCAGAAAGGTTTATACCATGTGATGAGTTATCTGACTAATCACTTAACTAAGCTAGGTATATTCTTATAGATGATTTCATTTGAAATTGACACTGCAGGTTAAGTCCTAGGATAAGATAATTGATGACAGACATAGTATAAATGAGGGACAAAATTGATCTTTTTTATTTGCTATTTTTATTAGATAGTGCCAACGGATTCAGAATCACTTCTTGATTTTTAAAAAAGTTATCTTGTTAGGAAAACTGTTAACTTTTGAATTACACACTTGAAAAGATATTATAGAGATAATTTTCTGCTTACCTTATTCCTACTCCCTAAAAATAGCATCAAAGAACACACTCCGTATCAAATAATAAACACCAGAATACACACAAGAGCACTTCCTGGCAGAGCTGTGTTTTATGGTCTGTTCACAAGCAACTTTCTGAAATAGTGAACAGAGTTTCCAGAGCTTATGAGTCTAACTTTTAATTAAGAGAGCTTATAACTAAGCTTCCTGAGGGATTGACAGGTAACATAGAATGTTAACAAGAATTTCCTGGGGATCTTTTCTAAAAGAGTCCTATGAGACATCTTAACTCTGACTCATTGTGATTTGACTTGTTGAGAATACTATCTTACAAGCAATTTCACCCTGTACCAACTCTCTTGCTGGCAAGTCAGAAACCAAAGAGGCTTTGCTAAAGAAAGAGTATTTTCTGTTTCTTTTGACCTTTTTTTTTCATTCAGAGACTATGACCTGTTGTATCTCAATAGGTTGAAATCCACGGATAGCAGATGGAGTGGTGAAAAAAGTGTTAGGCAATTCCCCAGGGCTGATGGAGCCAGAGTCACTTTGCACCGAGCCTCCTCCGCTGTTCTCAAACTGGGAGATTTTCTTTTTGATCATCTTTCTCTCCTTGGCTCTGCGATTCTGAAACCAGATTTTCACCTGCAACACAACGTGCTTTGTTTTTAATGGCATAACATATTGTATAGGGTAAATACAGGGGTTGCTGATAGTGTACTGGGACTTCAGCGTTTATAAAGCTTCACTTGAGTTTCACAATGGCCTTGTGAAGTATGCCCATTTAATGTTTTTTAAAAGCTGTAGCTCAAAGAGAGGCAAATTGCCTTGCAAGAACTTAAGCTGAATGCAGTGTTCTTTGTTACATCTCACCTACTTTTATTGTTGTTGTTTCTGGGACTTGAACTCTGGGGCTGGGCACTGTCCCTGAGCTCTTTAGCTCAAGGCTAGCACTCTACCACTTGAGCTACAGCACCACTCCCGGTTTTCTGGTGGTTAATTGGAGATAAGAGTCTCACAGACTTTCCTGTCCGGACTAGCTTTGAACCATGATCCTCAGATCTCAGCCTCCTGAGTAGCTAGGGTTACAGGCGTGAGCCACCAACACCTGGCTTTCACCCACTTCTTTACATAACTTAAAATGAATGATGATAGTGACAGATACTGAGGAATGTTGGTGAGAGGGAGGGATTCAAACAGGTGATTATAATCAATCATTAAGAGAAATATATATTCTAATAGAAAAAGGTTAATGCAACATAGAACTAGGTGAATATGAGCCATGGCATGCCATATATCTCTCATTGGAGATGAAGACTAGTGTTATTACTGTGCTTATACAAGTAGTAGTAATGCAAGATTATTGGGATAGGACAATGTATTAGTGAACTTTATCAATTTAGAATTCTATGATTCCAGGATTATTACTAGACTTAAGTGAAAAAATGCTAGCTTACTATGTAATTGTCAACTTTGAACACACTGAAAATTGTTGATCCCTGCCATAATTTAATGTTTACAGTAAGCTAAATTTAAGGTAAGAATCATAGGATTACAATCAATTTTCCTCAGAAGATCAATTTTTCTCCTCTGAATAATGGAAAAACTTGGTTCAGGTTGCCAACTAAAGACAGATACACTTGTAGTTTGATGGCAGGAACTAGATAAATACTATTGTTGGTGATCTGCACTACACACACTGGTTTTGATTACTTGAGGAACTCTGCTCCTCTCAGGTCCCATCTTTTGCTTCTGTGATCACACGATGTCCACCACATTCAACAGTTAATAAATCCACTGACCAAAGAAGGTAAGTTAGGAGAGCCACTAGGATGAATGTGGGCTATAGGAGAACTTGAGGAATATCTTGGTTCTATGTTTTGTTTTCACTCCTGCTTACAAACATCCTCAAACCCTCAGTCTATTGAAATGACTATATGGAACATATTGGATGTATTTCTGGGATACCTGTCTCTCAGAAAGGCCCAAGTTAACTGCCAGCTCTGATTTCCTCCGGATAGTGATGTATCTATTGCAGTGGAATTCCTTTTCCAGCTCCAGCCTTTGATGATCTGTGTAAACCACACGGTATTTTTCTTTTGTTCTTGTTTTCCCTATTGGAGGAGAAAGCATTTCATTTAATCTTACTCTGTTTCTTTGCAGACTTTTTGTTTTTGCTGTTGTTGAGGGAATCATAGCTGCTTTTCCCACCATCATCTATAACTTTAAAATACAAAGAAAATATATTTCTTGAATCATCTATATCACAACTAAATTTCTCCATTAATTACATTCTCATCTGTGGTTATGATGTCCATATATCTAGCTGGCAGTAGATATAGTGTTTGTCTGTCTTTCTTCCTATATATGAAACCAGCATCTCTTTAACATTTCTACTAAAATGATCACTCAAGTCACAATCACTCTACCATTGGTGTACCGTTAAACCAAAACGTTTAAAATGATTAAACACTAATCAGTGGTTTTCATTCCTTCCTCACTCATCACAATGGCATTGATAGTAGTACCAACATCCATTACTCATTATTTTATATGCAATGCTTTCTTATTGCTTTCTACCAAACATCTTGAATATCCTCTTGAATTACCCAGAACATGTTTATTCTCATTGCACAGATAAGGAACCTGAAGTATAGGTAAGAGAATTTGTGTAAGTGAGCTCTGGAGAGGACTCAATCATACATCTTTAACTTCCAGTTCCGTATGCTGTTATTCCCAGTCTACACATGCCGGGAACTGTAAGAAAGTCCTTAGACTTTCTGGGATCTTGAAATAACAGTTATGTACAGTACCTAGAGAGAATTTGACTTTAACAGTAATTGTAAGAAAATTTTTATTGTCATTTAGAAGGTGCTATTTCAGACTAGTCCCTATTACCTATTTAAAATGTCGGGCTTTTTTTTTGTGGGAGTTTGAAGCCAAGTTTTATTCCCAAGTGAATACTGAATGGGGAAAGGAGTGTTGACTTAAGCAGACTAAAGTGAGTATTTCTTGTCCTTTGAAAGGATGTCCAAACATTTGCTTTGTATTACAACATTAACTAATTTCTCATGCCCTCCTTCAAATTGAATTTTATTCCTCCTTTCAAATTTTCCAAAGGTGATTAGGAAGTTTCTTTTCAGTTTCTCTAACCCCCTCCAGGATCTTCCTCCGTTTCTCTAATGGCTTTTAGAAACTCCTTCTGATCTTCCCTGGTTGTTTTTGATGTGAGGTTTTGGGGAGCTATCTGTAAGACAAAGACTTCTTTAAAGTGGCTCCCTAAACTCCATTGAGGTGTTAAGGTGCAGCACTGGCCTAACAAAGGAGCTACATAGCATCAGATCCCATCCTGAACCCTCTTTACATTCAGGAACACCAACCAATTGGTTTGGAATTTACAAGCCCTAAACAAATGTCAGACACCCTTTCATCTCCAGGAAAGAACAAAAAAGAGACACGAAAGTAGAAACAAATTCCACTTGAGAAATCTATCTTATGATTAAACTAAATGCCCAAGTAACTCACGGACTAATGATCTAAACAAAGTTCTTCCTGAAAATAGAAACTGATGAATGTCAGTTAACCTGACTCAAAGGCTGAACATTTGGTATTATTTGCTGAATGTGAACAGAAATTTAGTCTTGTAGCAAAGGAAGAATATGTGTTGGGGAACAAAAAAGAAAACCTGAGGTTTAACTTACTCCCATAACCTCCAATCTTGGAAAAAATGTATCTTTGAGGAGACATTTTCTAAAATCCCTCCTAATACCAAAGGGCTGGATGTTTAAATTTTAATTCAAGGCAAGATAAGTTAAAATTCAACTTGTCTGTGTCTTCTGCTTCTTTATAATCAGTAAATATAACCAGACTTCAAGAACTCTGGAAAGGTTGTGGTTCTTCCCTACCCCCACTGGTCATAAATTCCCCTCTTGCAGTTTCTTCTGAGGA
The DNA here is from genome assembly GCF_023159225.1 of Perognathus longimembris pacificus. Classification (NCBI taxonomy): domain Eukaryota; kingdom Metazoa; phylum Chordata; class Mammalia; order Rodentia; family Heteromyidae; genus Perognathus; species Perognathus longimembris. Next base: position 58,740,410 of record NC_063188.1, read on the forward strand.
CAATAAAGTCAAGACCAGGCCTCTTTATTTGCCATGAAAATTCTCACTCTTTCCGGCAATATAATCCCTAAAGAAAGGAAGGACAAGCAAGAGCCTGGATGCATATCAAAGCCAAACTAAGTGTTAAACAGGGTCTGTAGCCCCAATCTGACAGATAAGACCTAAAACAAGGGATGACATAGCTCAAGGGAATATAGTACCTGCACAGTTTACAAAGAGAAAGGAATTTCAATTTCCTGGTGTTCCTCCTGTGCCACTTTCCCAACTGCTTTTCCTCTACCCCACTGCATCTTGTCCTTAAATGACCAAAGGGGATCTGGAGCATTTTTCTGGTAGAGTATGTTGTCCATATTCCCCATAAGCAACACTAACAGAACATTAGGAGCTGTAACACTTGCTCTTATTGCCATACTCCTAGAGATAGTGATATTTTAGAGACTGAGGGATTATTCTCAGATACAACTGTGAGTTAATTTAAGAAAGGAATTAAGTTTAAAGTTTACTAGACAACAACTTTCATCTCTTTGCAATGGGGATTTCATTACCTCTTTCCTCAAAGACTTGAGCACATCCCTGTAGTTCAAGATGGATGGAATGTTATCGTCTAGAAGGCACTGTCCTTGTAAGCCATTGTCATCATGTATGATGACTGTCACCCTAAATGAATTTTTACAAGTACTCATCAGAGAGACTGGCTGTGAGGGAAAGTCCTGGTAGGCAGAAGATCACTCTCCAAACCCAAGAACTATGAAGATGATTTCAGTAGGGGAAAACATGCTAAAAACCATTTTCTTCTATAGAGACAACTGTGTAATTAACTTCACTGTGATGAGTTTTCTCACAATGGCACTTCATCGAATTCATTTAAAAAGTGGCAAAATGTAATAAGCAAAACCAAAGAAGACAATGACAAGCCTCAATACTGATTAAGCTATTCCATTTATGAAGTGCCATAATCAAGGTAAGCCCTTTAAGCATGACTTCCTCAGAGTTGTAGAGTAGCTTCATGACAACCAATTAAAATTATTTCTTCTTCTCCTCCTCCTTTCTAATCCTTAACAAGAAAGCCTTTCCCCAGCCCTGCTTAGGATACCACTTTGCAAAAATTCATCTTGGTCCATAACTGGACCTGCTCTAATATGGTAAGTGATTAAAATATGAAAATGTAAAAAATATTTAACTTTCCATAGAAATTTCTGCAACCTTCTTCTTAACATAATCTTTAAAATGAAATGTTTACTGGAATAGATGACTTAGATAACTAAATAGAAACAAAATGTCTTACTTTTAAACCACATCACCTATAACACAATTATTGATTCTATACATTGGTCCTTTTAGACAATCAAATGCTATAATGAACACTATAGAATATTTTAAAGTATGCATATTAGGGTACAATCAGAATCTATTCCATAGTGATAATTTTCAAAAGTATACATATTAGGGGATAAATTAAATAGACCTTAGGTCTACCTAAAAACATTCTTCAGGACTAGAAAGAACTTGCCATAATTGCCTTAATTCAAGGAAGAATTGCTTCCATTATGTAGTTCATCTATTTTTGTCTCAGCCACAAACCAAATGTTATCCTACAACACTACAGGGTGAAGTGAAAAATGTAGGAGGATCTGACTCACTCATTCATTTAACCAATATTTGTTTAACACCCTCTCTATGTGTTAAGCATATAAATGGGTGCATTTTGATCCAAAGTGACCCAGTTAGGTGATCAACTTCTTTTTTTTTTTTTTTTGGTGAGTTTTAGAACCTGATGTCCATAAAAGAGCCACAGTGGAAACTATGTGAAATCTTTTGTGAGTGTGTGTGTGTGTGTGTGTGTGTATGTGTGTGTTCTTGTGTGCTTTTGTGTATTTTCTTGGGAGGATAGCCATATTTTAAGTTGTTACTGAAAATGCACCTTGGGCTATCAGGATATAGCAAAGGTGTACATTAAAAATGAAATAAAGGTTGAATTTTATAATGCGTCATCTGTAGGATAGCTGCTAAGAGTCAAAAGTATTCCAACAGCATTCAATTTTAAACTTTCCATAGAAAGTGGAGAGAAAAATCCTCTAAAGGCCACATGGGAAAGTCAGGTTTTAGGGTTAGTAAATGATGGAGATGCCACAGACTTAGAAGGCACCAGAGTTTCCCAAGAGAGGCTACCACTCATGAAAACATACGTAAATGGAAGATGTTAAAGCAAAGAAGCCAGTCATATTTTCCCTCAGTAACAGAAAATTCATAACAACACAATATTTTGTCATATCCTTTTTCCATTGTTCTCTATTCCAACCTGCCAGTGACTTTAACAACATGTCAATGACGTCTGTATCCTAAAGTGCTTCAGAACATAATCCTGGTCTAAAGGCTGATATTTTTTCTGGTTATTTTTGTGTTTATTACATTTTAGTAAATGGATGTTAATTACAACCCTGAGATTAGATGTAATAACAGCTCTAGAATGGCCCACGTTACTTCTTACTTGATCATCTAATTTACCGTGAGTGTGTGTGTGTGTGTGTGTGTTTGAATGAGCACACTTGTGTGGGTCCTGGGGCTTGAACTCAGGGCCTGGGCACTATCCTTGAGCTTTTGTTCTCAAAACTAGTGCTCTATCAGTTGAGCCACAGTTTCACTTCTGGCTTTTTGGTGGTAAATTGGAGATAAGAGTCTCAATGGACTTTCTTCCTTGGTCTAACTCTGAACCACAATCCTCAGTTTTCAGCCTCTTGAATAGCTAGGACTCTAGGCAGGAGCCAGTGGCGCTTTCAGCTCTACTTTTAATTGGGCTTACCACACTAGTAGTGTTATAGTCAACTTGCATTTCATCTTCTGGCTAAAAAGTCCTCCTAATGGTAAAAGTTGATACCATCCCATTCTCCTTCCTGTCTTGGCTTTGTAGAGGAGAGAGAAAACATATCTGTGAATGGGGAGAATAATCATTGTGGGTAAACGCTATTGAAAAGTCATTCCTTCCTCTAGAGGGATGGAAGTAATAGAATCAAATTTTACTAATTTTTCCTAATGCTAGGAAGTAAGGATTGGAATAAGAACGCGATTAAAGAACAACCATAACTGAAAACAGACGTCACTCCCTTTTCCCCATCCAAGATGAAAGATTTCCAGCTTTCTCTTCCTCCAGCTTCCAGCAATCTGGCTTTCTGGTAGGCATTAGGCTACGATACCTGCCGCGCCTTCCTGTAAGGTGCCACTAGCTCAGATTTGCATATTTAACCGCCAATTCCCTGATGCTGGTCCCAATACTGACTACAGCCACTTGTAGGTGGGGCTGCTATTCCTGTTCGAACGGGCTGGGGTGAAGATTGCCTCGAGTAGTCTATGACAGTTTAGTAAGGGTAACTTTCTTGCCCGCTTCAATGATTGCATTGGGGGAAAGGAGCTTTGTAGAAGGCAATGAATTTGAGAACTCGAGTCTGCCAATTTGGGCAAACCAAGCTAGAGATGTAGTGTTTTGTCGTCCCAATACCTTTGTAGCTAAACTGGAAGGTCCCAAGCACAGCTCGTCATCAGCTCTTTGGGCAAGCCACCTCACCCGGATGGTGAACGAATTGAAAAGAGCAAGCCTTGCGCGCACTGGGAAACCACATCTGGACTTCATAGCTGCACTCATACCTCGGTGATTCACCCGTTGAACTTTCCCCACATATCTGTTTCTTGACTCCTGATCATTCTGGCTAATGGTGCTCATTTCCCACGCGCTCACTCCCCTGGTTGACCCTCTAACCCCTGCCCCTTTCCCTGTAGGTTTAGTCATACATTTAGCAAGCTTTGAGTCCCGGAGCTGCTTGCAAGGTAACTAACTACTGGGCCAGCTAGCAACGCCTGACTCTCCTCACTTAAACTCTCTCTGGAGACTTCTCAGAAGTAGGAGGGAGGGAGGGCAGACAGAGGAGAGGAGCGCAGACGCGGAGGAAGGAAGTGGGCCGCGTGTCCCGACTGCTTACTCACCGGTCACCTGCACGCTTTTGCGCATCCACGCGTAAGGGCTGTGGCGGCTCCTACTGGGAGAGGTGGCGTCTGTGGTCACTGGGTCAATGGAGATCAGTGACCCACTGGCAGCGGCTGGAAGGCTATTGCTGCTGTTTCCACCGCCCGTGGGACACAGGTTGCTGTAATCGGGTGAGCCAAAAGCCAGAGGACCCGGGGTCACATCGTTCATGGGCACGGCGCCCATTGCACTAGACGGTCCTGGATACACACTCCAGTCTTCCCGGGGGGGACTGTAGGGTGAGCTCCAGGCCCCCAGCGATAGACCATGAGGATCCATGCTGGCCATATGAGGATAGCCCATATAGTGTGGATAAGTCGGGGTCGCAGTGAAGTTGGAGGCAGGCAGCGGACTCTCACCGTTCCCAGAGTGACCCACCCCTGCGTTGCTGTCTCCTCCAGGGCTCCTGAGAGTGCCCGGGTACATGCCCGCTTCTTTCTCCAAAAGGCAGCTTCCGTACATGCTGGCTTGGTGAGAAGGAAAGAACTCCCTAAGACATCCTGAGGCTCCCTGCAAAGGCCCACAACGTGACTTTGAGAAAGCCAGAGGGGCAATTGGTGCGTAGCTATGCTGCAAGCTCCTCTGCCCAGTCTCAAACTACTCCATTCCACGTTTGTTACCCCCGACAGTTTCCAGGTAGCTTGGTGTGGAAGGGCCAACAATGGTTGGGCTGACGTCAAGGGGCTTCAGGTTTTACATAGCATTTGCATTCAAATGAAGGGCCATTTCACTTTCACAGGAACTTGGTTTCACTATAGGCTCCCTTTCCCAAGCTCCTGGGCCTTTCGAAATCATCTTTCTTGACTCTGTCCATCCGGTTCCCAGAGCACCAGGTTTTTCTTGAAACACGAATTCTTCCAGTGCCTTTGGACCAACTCTCTCCAAAGTGGAGTTAAGACACCAAGTCGTGCTCTGGGATTTAGCCCTCAACACTGACACCTCTCTTTTACCTATCTTCTGGAGCCCAGCCTGCATATACTTTCTCTCTCCTGCCCTAGCTACCTGGTAGGGATATTTTTCCCCAACCAGGCAATGGCCTATGAGTCCACTGAAAAGGATTTTCCTTTCTCCTTCCTCTCCCCTGTTACCTAGGGAAGATATTCTGTTCATAACTCCGTATTGAGAATTTACTATGTGCCAGATATTATTGTAGACAGACACTGAGGACATAGCAGTGAGCAAGCAACAAAATTTTTGTTCTGTTTTCCTAAGGTTATATTCTAGTGGATGGCAGGCTGAATTAATCAGAACTACTATGAGGAATGTAGGTTATGAAAAAGGAAGGGAGATGGGGAGGGGGAGACCGACAGATCAAGTGAATTAGAGAACTGTTGTAACTTCATATTAATTTACTAGTTTCAGGTATCTCTGTCAAATATGATTTCTGTCCCAAAGTTGATGTCCCAAAAGGCCAGATTGTTTTTTCATTTTGATAAATATTTTATCTGATCAGAGGCACAGAGGCAATGCATCTATTGTGTTCCTTCCCTAAGAGTATCCTCCTTGAGGCCAGAATTTTTGCAGTCTGTAGTCAATGGCTGTTGCTAAGACTTGAGATTCTCTCTGAAAGCTCTAGTTGTTGTAAAAGACCTGGGATTGCTAGTAGAAAACCCCATCACCTTCTGTGTTCTACTTGTCCATTCCCTCCCACCAAGACCCACGCCACCTGTAATTCAGGCCACCCTCTCCTCAGGGAATGTGCTCCTCCACAATGACTCACCCAAGCTGACACTCCCACTTAGGTAATCCCTCTCTGGTTTTGGGAAAGTCATTTAACTTCTGAGCTTTCCACCTCCCCCCTCCCCCACGCCCCCTCCAGAGGATATAACCTAGGGCCTTGTTGTGCTAGGCCCTATTGAATTATATCCCCAGTGTATCCCCCTTTTTAAAGGCAGAAATACTAATGTTACCTACATTACAAGGCAGGACTTACTGTGATAATGCATATGAACTGCTTAACTTAGTGCTTGGCAGACAGTGTGAGCCACTATATTCAATTTATTCAAGAAATATTTGAGTATGAGGTGCTGTTCTGTGTATGGAGACAGCAGTAGTGAGCTTATTAGTTTGCACTGTGGTGAGGAAAGACACTTCTAAGTAACTAAATTTTATTGTATGTCGTATTGTAATACACACTCTGAAGAAGAAAGAGGAAGGGCTGGGAATATGGCCTAGTGGCAAGAATGCTTGCCTCGTATACATGAAGCCCTGGGTTCGATTCCCCAGCACCACATATATAGAGTGCTAGCCTTGAGCAAAAAGAAGCCAGGGACAGTGCTCAGGCCCTGAGTCCAAGCAAAAAAAAAGAAGAAGAAAGAGGAAGCTGATGGGGAATGCTGGAGAGGGGTTACAACTTTAAATGTTCTAGTCCAGGAGAACTTTTCTAAGCAATGTCAGTCAATTATGAGAGTGGGTAGATAGAATCATAAAGGAAGAGGATTCAGTTAGAGGGAACATGTGAAAAGGGAATGTCTTCTATTAGAGAAACAGCAAGGAAAAATAGTAGATAAGTTGCCTGCTGCCAGTTGTTCATGCTTGTAATCCTAGCTACTCAGGAAGCTGAGATTTGAGGATTACAGTTCAAAGCCAGCCCAGGCAGGAACGTCTTTGAGACTTTATCTCCAATTAACCAGCAAAAAGTCAGAAGTGGTGCGGTGGCTCAAGTGGTAGAATGCTAGCCTGAAGTGAAAAAGCTAAGGGAAAGTGCCCTAGCCCATAGTTCAAGCCTCAGTACTGGCAGAAATAAAAGAGTAAAGTCCAAATGCTGAGGTTAGATAGGATATCATAAACATTCTAGATTTTGGCCTTGCTTTAAATGAGGCAAGAAGACATTGTAGGGCTTTGAGCATATGAAAGATACGATGGATTGCTCTGGCCATTGCATTATGAGAATAGACTAAGCAGACAAAATATAACCAGGAAGACAATTGAAAGAGTATTGCAATTTGGTGAATGGCAGTGGAGATGGGGAGAAGCCATTGGATTCTGATTATATTTTGAAGCCTATTTCAGAAAACAGAAGAGAAACAAGTAATTGATAAGCAAGACTAATTGAAGCCCTGTGCTGGAGAGAAGGGACTAAGATGCAGGACAATAACATGTCTGTGGGCAGTTTTTATGCTTGGTTTCATTTAATCTTCACTACAGTCCCACAACTTATTATCATTTCTATTTAGAGATGAAGAGACTGAGGCTCAGAGAGGTGACATGAAGTATTTAAGCATGCATAGCTGGTATGTAGTAATGCTAGGTTCCAGTGTAGGCTGCCCTGAGTGTAAAGGAAATGTTCTTACATTGGTACCAGGCTAATTGTATAGTGTCAGGGCATAGGTCGAGAGTTGGATTTTGTTTTCCTTCTCTGCTCAGGATCTGAGGCCTAGCCTGCAAGCCCTTAACCCACCCCCCCCACACCTTTTTTTGCCAGTCCTGGGGCTTGAACTCAGGGCCTGTACACTGTCCCCCAGCTTCTTTTGCTCAAGGCTAGCACTCTACCACTTGAGCCACAGCACCATTTCCGGCTTTTTCTGTTTATGTAGTACTGAGGAACTGAACCCAGGGCTTCATGCATCATAGGCAAGCATTCTACCACTAACCCACATTCCCAACCCCTTTAAGACTTTTTACAACAGAAACTCAATAACTCCTGGATTATTCTTTGACTTGTTTTATCTGGGGGCAAATACCTGATATTTGAAACATGATGTCAGAATAGAGGCACACAGGGGCTTTCAAATTTATCTCACCCAGGGACGAGTTCCCTTTTTCTTGTCAGTTGTGGGGCTTGAACTCAGGGCCTGGGTGTTGTTCCGGAACCTCTCTGTGCTCTACCACTTGAGCTACAGCACCACTTCTGGGTTTTGAGTGGTTAATTGGAGATAAGTGTCTCATGGGGACTTTTCTGCCCGGGCTGGCATCGAGATCCTCAGATCTTAGCCTCCTGAGTAGCTAGGATTATAGGCATTAGCCACTGGCACCCAGCTATCCTTTTTTTTTTTTATCACGAGGAGACTGAGGGCTTGCCCAAACAGTTTTCTTTGTAATTTTGCAGTATGGAGGGAAAAAAGCTGTTCAAATTCTCTCTGTTCTACTAGACTGAAGTTGAATGTCCCCTTTCCCTAAAGCCTCCTTGCGGTGATGTTTCTCTCAGAATACACTTATTGGAATTCCACTACCAACTGCTGTTTAGCCTGTCTTGGAGCTATTTGCTGTCTTTTCTAAATCTTTTGGGGTCTGAGTACCTTGAAGGAGCATAGAGAGGTATATTTGAAGCCAGGAGAATGGAGTGTCTTTGTACTTGTAGGGTCCTGGGAAGTACTTATGAACAGAGTTGATGAAACACCTCAGAACTGTGGATTTGACCCAGCTATAGGCTTGTCAGAGAAAATTAAGTCAGTAAAGGGCATTGTAGCTGGGCACCAGTGGCTCATGCCTGTAATCCTAGCTACTCAGGAGAGTGAGATCTGAGGATCCCAGGTCAAAGCCAGCCTGGGCAGACAAGTCTATGAGATTCATATTTACAGTTAAAGAGCAAAAATCTGGAAGTGGAGTTGTGGCTCAGCAGAAAAAGCTTAGGCACAGCACCTAGTCCCTAAATTCAAGCTCTAGTACCAGTACACATACACACACACACACACACACACACACACACACACACACGCACACACACATTGTATAGTGCTTAGCAGAGCCTGGCTTCAGAATTTCGTGTGTGTGTGTGTGTGTGTGTGTGTGTGTGTGTGTGTCTGTGTGTGTTGGGGATGTAGAGACTCTAGTTTATTTGACTGTGACTTTTTGATTTATTTCTTACTCTGAAGATCAATGAGAAGAGCTGTTTTACTACAGTGATCTTAGTGCCATCAGGAAGTGATCTTTTAGTTTTTGAGACTTAGGGATCAAATGAGGGTTCAGACTCTGGACTAGTCTCCAAGTTAATTGTAAGGCTTGTGAAAGGTTGAAAAAATGCAGAATTGCTTTTTAAATGATCCAGTGCACTTATTTTAGACTGTAGAGGACTGGGTAAACATTTTCCTTATCAGTCTTAATGCTTTGGAGACTCTCATTACCTGGTCAATATTTTCTAAGCTTGGTCTGACCTGACAGTGTTGCCAGAGTAGTCCAGGGCTACTCCCCACCCTATCACACTCCTGTCTACCCTTCTACCTACTTCCTTGGACCTGATATAGGCCTTGATTGAATATCTTCTGGGGATAGGAAGAGAAGGAGTCTTTTTGTACCAAGGATCCAGGCATTAATCACTGGGGAGTTCTACTACTGAGAGTTAGATGAAGAATGCAGACCTGTGTCTTTCTTTACTGATATGATAATGGAGGCTGATAATAGGGCAAGGAACTACCCAAGTCATTACTAGTAGGCAATCAGAGTAACTTGGATTTAAACCCAACCATAATTGATTATATGGACCGCCACAAGGCATTCCAGTCCTTTTAGCATCAGTTTCCTACACGAAAATGGGACAGACAATAGAAACCATTCTATAGAGATACTGGGAAGACTCATTGTACCAGGAGTGTGCTCCATTATTACTGTCATTCATGAAATGGCTGAGACTCCATGGTATACAAGTTTATCATGCATCTCTGGCCCATCTATATATGGAAAGTACCTAGTGATCGGAGCAATGACCCACAGAAGTTTGAAAATCCCCATCTATTCTCCTTTCATTCACACTTTTCTTTCCAGGCTCTGAACACAGGTCACTTCTACTCACTTACTGTGATGGATGTTGGAGTTTCTGAGGAAGGACCTTATAGAGAATGAACATCTCTAGGATTTGGGTGAAGTATGATTAATGTATGTTTTGGAGAAAATCTGAAGTTTCTTCTGGGAATTTGAATAGTTACAGTAAATACTCACTGAACTGGTGGAGTAATATGGCTCAATACTCACCTTGAACCCAGGGGTAGCTTCTAAGTTCTAAGTTGGGAGAATAAGAGAAATGAGGACGGTCCAGTGATAGAGGAGAGCCCAAAAATACTGAAGAAATAGGCTTCTAGCTGTCCAAGGATGGCTTAACTCTGAGAAACAGAAGTTGTGTGTGTGGATATTAGCACCTAATGCTAACATCCCAGAATAGGAGAGAATTGTTGGGGGAGCTTTTATTTATTTATTTTTTTGGTTGGTCATGGGCTTGAACTTGGGGCCTTGGCATTGTCCCTGAGCTCTTTTGCTCAAGGCTAGTGCTCTACCATGTTGAGCCATAGCACCACTTCCAGTTTTCTGGTGGTTGATTGTAGATAAGGGTCTCATGGATTTTCATACCTGGGCTGGCTTTGAACCATGTTAGTCAGATCTCAGTCTCCTGAGTAGCTGGGTTAAAGGCATGATCCACCTGCTCCTGGCTTTTGGCGGAGATTTTATAGAAGAGAGAGGGAGGAGGAAGGCAAAGAAGAACAACCAAACTAGGGAGACATAGAAAATTTGGCATTGTAGACATGATAGGGAATCTCAAACAACAGACAGAGAATGAAAGAGGTTTATTCTCTAGAGGAAAATGAAAAATGCAAATCCTGCCTGTTTGCTTGGAGGAGAAGACCCAGAAGGTCAGTTCACAGAGCACTTCCTCTAAGCCAGAACTTGTGCTGGGCCATTTGGTACAAACTTTCACCAGGTTCACTATAAACCAGTTGTTCAAGAGTGGGGAATCTCCAGTGTGGGCCACGTAAGGTCTAAGAAATCATTCGATCTGGCCTTGCCAAGGTAACCACAGGCAGGACTTGAAATCCAATAAATCCAGGAGCTTATTGTTCAAAGAATTTAAATTTTTAAAAAATCAATCTAGGCCTGTGAATAATGTTATAAATACCCAAATGGTTTTTGGCAGAATAAAGGTTTCCCACCTCTGGATCAGCCCTCTTATATAGAGGTGGAAGTAAGAGGATGGAAATGGTGGCTGGTGAGGTCAAATAATTGGCCCACAGTACAAAATAAAATGCAGCTAAAAGAGCAGCTGGTAAATCATTCTCCATTCCAATGGTTTGGGCCTTGGAAAATAATAGCTTGGGTGTTATGTCCACACTTACTGAACACAGGATTAAAGGGAAAATTTGCAACATTACAATAGAAAAGATTTAGATCATTTTGAAGAATAATATGCCCACTATGAGGGCCAGAAAGTATAGGAATGAGTGAAAAAGTTGATGAAAGTCATATGGAGACCCCCTTATTCTCAACTTCTGCCACTACCAACATCCCACATTCCAGTGGTATATTTCTTGGCATTGTTTATATTATTGTGCTGGTCATGGGGTTTGAACTCAGGGCATGGGTGCTGTCACTGAGGTCTTTTGTTCAAGGCTAGTGCTCTACCACTTGAGCCACAGCTCTTCTGGTTTTTAGGTGGTTAATTGGAGATAAGAGTCTTACAGACTTTCCTGCCTGGACTGGCTTCGAATCTCAATCCTCAGATCTCAGCCTCCTAAGTAGCTAGGATTACATGCATAAGCCACCAGTGCCTTTATCACTCAAATTCATAGTTTACATTAAGGTTCACTGTTGGCACTGTATATTCAATCTATGAGTGTTAAGAAATACATAGCACTCATCCACCATTGTAGTGGCACACAGAAAACTTTCACTGCCCCCAAATTCCTCTCCCTCACTTTAAGAAACCACTAATCTTTCTACTATCTCTACAGTTTGACCTTTTCCAGATGCCATATGGTTGGAAATATACAGTGTATAGTCTTGAAATTGACTTTTCTGACTTAGCAACACATGTATTTAAGGTTTCTCCTTGCCTTTCATGACCTAGAACTTGGCTCATTTCCTTTTAGTAACGAATAGTATTTCATTGTCTGAATGTGCCTCTGTTTATCTATTCATTCACCGAAGAACACCTTGATTGCTTCCAAGTTCTGGAGGTTGTGAAAAGGCTTCTATAAACACCCATGTAAAGACTTCTTTTTTCTTTTTGCTGGTCGTGGGGCTTGAATTCAGGGCTGGGGCACTATCCCTGAGCTTTTTTCTCTCAAGGCTAGTGCTCTACCACTTTGAGCCACAACGCCACTCTATGTAAAGATTTTTGTGTGAACACACATTGTCATTTGAACAAATACTAAGGAACATGACTGTGGTTCCTATGTCAAGATTATACTTTTGTGAGAAAGCAATCTTCCAGCTTTCCAAGTGACTGCACTAGTTTTCCTCCTCCTCAGCAATGAATAAGCATTCCGAATGCTCCACATTCTCACCAGCATTTGGTGTCTTTTGGTTCTAGATTTTCAGTGATTATAAGGAGTGGATAATATTAGCTCACAGTTGTTTTGATTTGCAATTCCAAAAGACATATGATGTGGAGTATTTTCCAGATGCATTTTTGTCATCTGTGTATTGTTTTTGGTGAAATGTTTTTCCAGGAATGTTGTTCATTTTTGCTTTCGGTTTTTCTTTTTAAATACTGTGGTTTGAACCCAGGGCTTCATGCTTATTAGGCAGGGACTCTACCACTAGAGTAATGCCTCTAGCCTTTTTGCCTTTTAGCCTTATTTTTTGGCGGTACTGCAATTTGTACTCAGGACTTTGTGCTTGCTCACCTGGTGTTCTACCACTGAGCCACACCTGTAGCCTTAGTTTTCAAGGTTATTCTTAGAATAGGATCTTTAAAAATTAATTTATTGTTATTATAGAAGTGATGTAAAGAGAGATTACAATTACATGAGTCAGGTAATGAGTACGTTTTTTCTACAGTGTCTTCTGTTCTCCCATTCTCTCCCAGTCCCTCCCTCCCGTTTCCATATCTTGGAGTTTGTTTTAGTATGTATATTATTTTATATAAATATGAAGAAGCACTTAAGCACTGTGCCTTTGTGTTCCTCCCCTAAGAGTATCCTCTTTTGGTTTCACTGTGTGTGTCTAGATTCCTGTATTTATCATATTCCAGTGTACTTTAGATCTAACTTCCACGTATGAGAAAAAACATGTGCTGTGTGTCTCTCTAAGCTTGGCTTACCTCATTTAACATCATTTGTTCTAGGTCCATCCATTTCCATGTAAATGATATAATATTCTTTCTAATGGCTGTGTAAAATTCCATTGTGTATAGCCATCATACTTCTTGGGTCTACTCATCTATTGTGGGGCATCTGGGCTGTTTCGATATTTTGGCTATTGTGAATAGTGCAGCAATGAACACAGATGTGCAAGTGGCTCATGCTGTTCAGGGTAGATACCTAGGAATGGTATGGCTGTGTCATAAGGAGGATTTATGTTTAGCTTTTTGAGGAACCTCCAGATTGCTGTCTAGAGTGGTGATACTAGTTTACATTCCCACCAATGGTACAATAGGGTTCCCTTTTCCCCACATCACTGCCAACATTTGTTCAAATTCACAATGTTGGCCAATCTTATTTGGATGAGATGGACTCTTGGAGTTTTGATTTGCATTTCCTTTTATGGCCAGGGATGATGAACATTTCCTCAAGTGTTTCTTTGCCATTCTTATCTCTTTCCTCTTCCCAGTTCCCTTCCCCCCAAGTTGTAAGGTTCATTTCCAGCACAGTGTCTTATGAGTATCACTGTTGCATTGGTTTACCCTTTGGTTTTTTTTAGATTTTCACATTTCCCTAACCACATTTCCCAGCTCAGAGATTGTTTCATTCTTCATGTTTAGCCTACTAACAAGCCCCTGTAGGGGCTCTGTATTATTTTAAACTCTTTCTTAGAACTCCAATCTTTCTGCTACCATTACCTCTTATTACATATTCTCTACTTTTTCTATGAAAGTCCTTTACATATTAATTATAGTTTTTTTTCTGATCCTGGAATTCAAACTCAGGATCTAGGAGCTGTCTCTGAGTTTTTGTGATCAAGGCTAGTGCTCTACCATTTGAGCCACAGCTCCTCTTCTGGATATTTTGGTAGTTTATTGGAGAGAAGAGTCTCATAGACTTCCTTCCCAGACTGGCTTTGAATAGCAATTCTCAGATCTCAGTCTCCTGAGTAGCTATGATTACAGGTGTGAGCCACCAGTGTCTTGCTTAATTATAATTAAAAAATACATATAGTATGCTGGGACTATTGCCTAGTGGTAGAGTGCTTGACTCATATACATGAATCCCTGGGTTCAATTCCTTAGCACCACATATATAGAAAAAGCCAAAAGTGGTGCTGTGGCTCAAGTGGTAGAGTGCTAGTCTTGAGCAAAATGAAGTCAGGAACAATGCTCAGGCCCTGAGTTCAAGCCCCAGGACTGGCAAAATAGGAAAAAAATACAAAAAATTGGCACTCTGGTATTTATTCAATCTCTTCAAACTGTACTTATTGTATTTTAGTATGGCTTATGTTCTTTTTGAAGTGTGGACGTGATATATTAGGTGAAAGAAACTGCAGCAAACTGGACTTTTCCAATGTGCTGGTAAGGGTGGAGGAGAAAAGCATTCTGTTGCTATCATTATGCTCAGTTTTTCAGTGTTGAGGTGCTAAGACAGGGATTTTACCTGTGTTGATCAATCTCACCAAACACGTGACCTTGATAATTAGAATGGGCTGAAAGTTGCTATTTCTCTTCCTTTACAATTGAGGATTTTCTTTCCCCATGGTAGTTTCTGATAAAATCTCAGCAGGTTCTAGTAAAATAGTTTTCCTTAGGGAAGGTCTTTTGAAGTAGATAATTCCCTGGCATATTTCACAACAATTTTCCATCCTTGCAGAAAACAGGAGGGTATTTATCTCCCATAATCAGTGTAATGACCTAGTAGAATTCCTAGAGTAAACCTTTTCACCTTTTGAGTGGGCTACTCTGGAATGTTTAACTTTCCAAACTTCTCTACACTAGGTATCCATCCATTGCATCATCATTGAGTGCATGTTTTCTTACCCTGGCATGGGTTCTTGCAGAGGTCTCTATTCATGAATTTCTGATGAACAAAGTTGTGATTCTCTGTACTCAGCTGTCTTTTCAATTTTAGTGACAGTAGTTTGCCCTATGACTTCACTTCTCTAGTGATTTTAAGGATTCTTGAGAGAGAGAGAGAAAGAGAGAGAGGGAGAGCATGAGAGAGTAAGCATCCCATTACTGGGGCTTCAACTCAGGGTCAAAGTACAGCTTTAGCTTGTTTGCTCATTGATGGTGCTCTACCACTTGAGTTGCAGCTCAAGTTATGGATTTTGTGGTGGTGAATTGAAGATAAGAGCCTCACAGACTTTCCTACTGGGGTTGGCTTCAAATTTTGATCCTCAGATCTCAACCTCCTGATTAGCTAGGATTACAGATATGTGCTACCCGCCACCTGGCTTAGAATTCTTTCTTTCTTTCTTTCTTTCTTTCTTTCTTTCTTTCTTTCTTTCTTTCTTTCTTTCTTTCTTTCTTTCCTTCCTTCCTTCCTTCCTTCCTTCCTTCCTTCCTTCCTTCTTTCTTTCTTTCTTTCTTTCTTTCTCTCAATCCTTTTTTTGAACTTCTAAAGTCCATACATGCTAGACAAGGTTCTGAAAGTCCAGTTTTTTATATTTTTAATGTGCTCTGCCAGGTTGGCCTTTTCATTTTCCAGAATGGACCCTTTGTTTCAGCCTTCCAAATGTATTCCACTTCTTTTAAAAATACAGTTTAGTCCTGTCGGGCACCAGTGTCCCATGCCTGTGATCCTAGCTACTTAGGAGGCTGAGATCTAATGATTATGTTTCAAACCAGTCAAGAAAGTCCATGAGACTCTTACCTCCAACTAACTACCAAAAGCCAGAAGTGGAGGTGTGGCTCAAGTGGTAGAGTGCTAACCATGAGCAGAAAAGCTATGGGATAGTACTCAGGCCCGGAGTTCAAACCCCAGTAACTACCTTTCCCCATTCCCAAAAGAAAGAAAGAAAAAGAAGACAGTGAGCCTTTTAGAAAAGAGTATACTAGCAGTGGGAAAAGGCTACAGAAATAGATGGAGCCATATAAAAAAGATAAACCACTAACATTCACGTACTCCATGATGTGAGAGCTGGAAAACATTAAACTCATATTGTTTAGCAACTTAGAAGAAACAAATGAAAAAAAGTGGAATTGATTTGCCCTATGATTTGTAGAGAATTTGTGGCAGTAATAAGACTAAAAACCTGTGTCTTATGAATTCTCAAAATATCCCACCTTCTCTTAATACTGACTCCTTTCTTAGAAGGCAACCCCTGAACTTCTTGTCAACCCTGTATGGAGCAAGAAACAGGCCAAATGAACTCTGAAACATCCTGTGGATATGAAGATTTATAGGATTTCATGAAGAAGTGGAATGAGACGGAAATAGTCCAAACTTGAAGGAAAGAGTGAAAACAGTGGCTCAGACTGAGTCACTGATAAAAAACAACTGTATTTAGTACTAATAGAATAGCCCCAAACCACGTGATGTTTTCAGCATTCTCACAGAACTGCTCATGTGTGGAATTACAGAGTTTCTCACCTTTCCACACATTCCTGCTTCTCTTCTAATGGGAAGAGAGAGCATTTCTGGTGGCCAAGAAGCTCCATACCATATTGATCATCTATGGAACCTGTTTTCTGAAATAATATCCTTCTCTGAACGAATGAACTAAACATGGCAGGCTTGGTAGTAATTAAATTACTCTTGTTTTCTCTCTTTCTGAGAGAAGCTACTGACTAGCTTATGTATATTTTTGAAAGCTATGAGTTAGATATCTACCTGCAGCTGAACAATGAAATGTGAATGTTGCTCAGAAACATTTATTCAGGGAAGCATACCAATTCTTGCGAGGGTGATTGTTCTTTTATTAGGGATTTGCTCATATTAACAAAGAGAGGTAGGAGAAATTTGTCTTGATATTTAGTAACAGTTTCCATAAAGTCAATTGCTTAGAAAATTAGAACAATCTGGGGTTGTGTAGAAGGCTGTTAGTAGATTTGAATAAGTTCAAGGGAGATCTTCAAATAATTTTGCTTTCAAAAATTGCTTCAGTGGCTGGGGATATGGCCTAGTGGCAAGAGTGCTTGCCTCGTATACATGAGGCCCTGGGTTCAATTCCCCAGCACCACATATACAGAAAATGGCCAGAAGTGTTGCTGTGGCTCAAGTGGCAGAGTGCTAGCCTTGAGCAAAAAAGAAGCCAGGGACAGTGCTCAGTCCTTGAGTCCAAGCCCCAGGACTGGCCAAAAACAAAACAAAACAAAAATTGCTTCAGCTTCTCAGTGTAAGATATTCAGTCACATTCGGATGCTACCAAGCTACGTTTTTTTTTTTTTTTTTTGGCCAGTCCTGGGCCTTGGACTCAGGGCCTGAGCACTGTCCCTGGCTTCTTCCCGCTCAAGGCTAGCACTCTGCCACTTGAGCCACAGCGCCGCTTCTGGCCGTTTTCTGTATATGTGGTGCTGGGGAATCGAACCTAGGGCCTCGTGTATCCGAGGCAGGCACTCTTGCCACTAGGCTATATCCCCAGCCCCCAAGCTACGTTTTTTATTTCTCTTTTTTTTTGTGTGTGTGCTAGTACTGGGACTCAAATTCTAAACGTTGTGCTTTTCTTGTTCAGTTCTTTTGCCCATGGCTGGCACTCATTTTTTTTTTTTTTTGCCTGTCTTGGGGCTTGAACTCAGGGCCTGAGTGCTGTCCCTGAGCTTCTCTGTGCTCAAGGCTAGCAGTCTTCCACTTGAGCCACAGCGTCACTTCTGACATTTTCTGAGTTGTTTATTGGAGTTCGTGGACTTTCCTGCCCAGGCTGGTTTCAAACCTCGATCCTCAGATCTCAGCCTTATGAGTAGTTAAGATTATAGGCGTGAACCACTGGCACCTGGCTCAACAACTTTTTACTCTCACCTTTTAATTCATTTTTATGTGTCAGTCTCTGAACCCAGTCCCTATACTTTTCATGCTTACTGAAAACATTTATTATTTACATGGTGCCATTTCTGTTAGGGATCTTTTTTTTTTGCCAGTGTTTGCTGCAGTCTCACACATTCATTAATCACACCTGACATGTGAAAACTATTGGATATCCCCTTATTAGATAAAGAAAGTGTTCTTTCAAGGAGTGAAATGTTTCACTTGGTTTCTTATGCTTCTATATAATCCATTTAGTCACCATTAATTATTCCTATGGCTTCCTTTTATGAAGACATGCATTTATTTCCAAAGTAATAAAATATTTGGCAAACATTGAGAAGACTTTTAAGTGTTCTGCAATAAAATATTGGATAAGCAAAGATACATTCAGATTCCTTTTTATTGGAAAAGGTTGAGCTACCTCAAGTGAAAGCTGTTCAGTTTTGTAGAGTGATATCTCAAGTAGATATACACAAACATGCTTTGGATTTTGCCTTTCTTAGCTTATTGAATGTAACATAAACATTCCCTTGCTCTCTAGTAAGTGGCTATTAACAACGACTCACTCTACTTCAGCCATTTTTTTATGCATTATTTCTCTTTTGAAGCCAGGGTAAGCTTTAACACCCTTAATAAATAGTTATTTCTGCTCTTTGGAGATTCAGCACTCCTATTTGTTTAAAATGAAAGTAAACAACTTGTGTAGGAGAAAAAACAAATTACATTGTGACAGATTAATTTTGCTCATGCATATGGTTTTCCCCATAATTGCAGATAGTATCTTTTAAAAAAAAGGCTCAGATTAGAAGATTCATTTTGTCATTTATGTACCAGCTATTTATTCAGTGACTACTCACTATATTCTTTTTTCTTTTTTGTTAGTTACATTTTAGAAAAATGACATGAAGTCATGTAGCTGCAAATAAATGTAGTTTA